>NC_142502.1:17380178-17532767 GCF_057876585.1 Rhinolophus sinicus
TTATGTATCAGGCACTATGTAAGGTCCTACTCGTATATTGATAAGACATGGTTCCTGCTTTCAATGAATGTTAATTCTCATAAAAGCTCATGTGAAATTAACCAGCTAAAATTTAATATGTCATATTCTCAGAAAGAAGAAAGGACTATAGAAATATGACCAGGACCAACTATTGTATTTGGAAGTTTAAGCACAAAGGATCTGGCTATTGAAAATCATCATTAAAAGTGATAGATTTTTGCTACGTAGAGAACTGGAGACAGGATATCCCAAGACAAGAGAAAAGGCATGAGCAAAATAAAATCACGTGGCATATATATCAGGAGATGGTGTTTATTTTCATCAGGCACCGCATGTGTGGTGGCTGGGCAAAAGTGTTAAATATCACACAGTGTGGTTTGGATTTTATTCTACAGCCAATGGAAACTCGTCAAAGATTTTAAAGATGGGAAATCACATGTTTAAATCTGTATTAGGAAGGCAACCATTGTGGTAGTAAACAATGGATATGTAAATTCATAAGGAGAGAGAGAGAGAGAGAGAGAGAGAGAGAGAGAGAGAGAGAGAGAGAGAGAGAGAGAGAGAGAGGAATATAATGGAGCCATGGGTTCCAGAAAACAGTATTTCTATAGACAAAATGTAATGAGGCCCTGAAACAGTAGAAGTACATTGAGACTAGAGAGAGGGCATAGAGACCAGAGGTGTGCCAAAATTAGAATCAAAAGGACTGATTAATGAAAGAGAGTGGAGCCCATAATAAGGCCATTCGTGGAAAGAAGTTTAGTTGGCAGATAAGGAGAAACCCACACAAGAGACTAGCCAAAGATCAAGCGGAACAAGGAGGAAGTACTAAGAGGAAGGAGTATTATGAAGGATGTTTAACAAAAGTCAAATAGAATGAAGACTAAGAAAGTATCATCACCATTATATGTAACCACATAGGCTTGATCCTACATAACACTTATATACTCACATTACTCCCTAAATTAATTGTTTCCAAGAGAGTGTAGAAATCGACTCCAAGTTTTACTACAGAATTTATTACTTTAATAATATTGTTTAAAATAAAATAATAAAATAAAAAAATTAATATTTTAAAAGGAACGCATTTCCCCTTCTGTCATATACTTATACCTGAATAAGATTTTCTTGTCGTTGGGTATATAGTAATCTCTGACTTCCTTTATGGCAAAGATATTGCATGGAAAGTCTCGAGAGAGGCATGGGAGTGGATTATAAGAACCAATGAGACGCAATTTCCATCGTGAGGCAGATACATGTGTGTCACCAGTATATACTTCAGCCACAAATGTGTATCCTTTCTATAAGAAAGAAGAATTACACAGAAGTTACACTGTCTCTTCAAGGTATAATATATGGTTTAACAGTACTAAAATGCTGTATTACCTTGATATGTATAAAGATCCCAAGATCTTTTGATAAACATCAAATAACTAGCATTATGTTTTGAAATCCCTCTTAGAAAGCATCGTCTTACATGTTTACAGACAAAATGAATAACTCTAACACTTTTGAGGTATGGCTCCCTAGCTGTAAACACCATGCTTAACTGTAGTGGATAATTACTATATTTTCTTCTAATTCTTTTAATGGTTCCTAAGGCAGATTTTTATCACTGTGTCATCCTGGAGTAGCTCAATAACTTCCTACTTAATTTCCTTGTCTTCTCAGAATTATCTTTCTAAATATGAGATGAGAAAAGCAGAAGAGTTTATGAAAATGTAGTCCCCTTGGGATGACAATTGGCAGGTAAATCTATCAAATTAACAGCATATCTGGTTCCATGAAATCCAGATGTGAGTCTGGAGATGAGTTCTTTAGATTAGAGAA
The DNA here is from genome assembly GCF_057876585.1 of Rhinolophus sinicus. Classification (NCBI taxonomy): domain Eukaryota; kingdom Metazoa; phylum Chordata; class Mammalia; order Chiroptera; family Rhinolophidae; genus Rhinolophus; species Rhinolophus sinicus. The sequence continues at coordinate 17,382,030 of NC_142502.1, forward strand.
AAGAAGCAGGTAAGAATCTTGGGAAAGTGATAATGTCATAGGGGGCGATACCTTGATTCAACATAATTGGACATCTGGCCAAGGAGTCAGTAAAGCAAGAGATGATAACGAGATACAAAGAACCATAATATCATAATGAGATACAAAAGCTCAAAATAATTCTGACTTTGTAATTCCAGATAATCCTAATAAGGAAGAAAAGAACAGATTTGCATTCCAGTGGCTTTCAATGGCAGAGCAGGCTGTCTGAGGTGTTTAGATTTCCAACAGCAAAAACTACAAACATACAAGACAGAATGAATTCATAACATTGCAATAAATGTCTAGGAATATTAACCAGAATTCCAATACTCATAATGAGATGAGAGTTGCCACACCAATATGGACCTTTTGGTATTATGTCTGGGGCAATGAAAAAGGAAGATAAATCATGTATGCTATTTTTACTTGCAAAGTGTAATGCACAGATTTATTGCTATTTTAATTATTATTTGAGCTTGCCATACTAATGCATTAAAAAAGCAAAACAAAATCATATGACTTATTTTGTGTTTGTCTAGACTCAGAGAATAATTTTGAGAGGGGGAAAAAAGTAGTCATAAAATGGTAGAATAGATATCGGTAAGTGAAAACTTAAGGCTAAATCAGTGATGACAGGATTGAAAGAGAGGACCTAGATTATTCTAAATGACTTCAAGACTCTTGAGTAAAATAGTAGCATAATAGAATACCCTATACTGAGAGATCTTATAGATGAGTGTTCCAAATCACAGTTTATGGTTTTTGAACTATTATGAAAAAATATGGCAAATGATTCTGAGTGAAAACTATTTTAACACTGTGTTTTTATTTTTTTAACTTTAGAATACTATTTATTTTTACATAAAATAAATTACTATCTTGACGAACACCAGTTCTGTGGATATACATTGAAAAATGTTGACCTAAAATAGGTTACATATTTTTTTACCTAAAATATGTGTCAAAATGCCTGCAGGTGCCAAATGCCAATGCAATCATTGGCTACAAGACAATAGAGGAATGATCTTCCTTATATTTAGATGGGTCAAAATTCCCTTTAAAGGCTGCATTCAATTCTGAGAACCGTAACTAAGAAGGGACATAGATAATTTGGAGAAATAGTCAAAGATCAGGAATCATTAAGAGAGGAAAACCATACCACAAAAGGGACCATTGAAACTGTTCTTCTGTTCATACAGATCTACATTCTCCTCCCTGTTCTCTCAATGTCTTTTCTAAAATGAGTTAAAATGAGAGGATAGAGGAGATGAGTTATTAGAGACAGGGAGTGGCTATGTTTGTTGCAATCCTGAATTTGCAATTTAGGAATAATAGTTAAATGGAGAAAGAATATCTTTCTGCACATTGACTCAAAATGCGTCATTTTAGACCTAGCTTCAAAATTCAAACTTAGTCTCAGGAGAAAGGTCTTCAGTGGAGCTAAAAATAAAAACCAAACCAAACCAAACCTAAACAGACAAAGTATGCTAGATGTAAACAAGTATCAGATTCTTATTTGGTTCAACTAAATAACCTTTAATGGTCCTTACCAAAATTAAGTGTCAATGACTAATATCAGTATATTTATCAGTAAAGCCAAGAGCTCATTTTTAGAATTTGATGATATTTATGACCTCGATAGAGTCGCCCTTCAATTAAATCATTTTTTCCATATGGATCGTTGGGATTTTTTAAAATTTCCAATTACAAATTAAACAAACGTTTATATTCAAAAGGAAATCTAGGTCTCAATTTTTCTGTGAAAGTGAAACTGCTCTAAAAAATAAAGTCTTATTTTAAAAATCCCTAAAACAACTCAAAAAAGCTATTGAATTTTTTACGGAATCAACAAACTTTTTATTTTTCCTTCATTCCTATAAATCAGCACTCGTTAGATAGGTGAGTCTTAATTTGTGCAAAATAATGGATAGAATCATAGACTGATGTGAACCTTGGAAGTCAACTACAACCACAACTCAAAGAGAAAAATGAAGAAGTTCAAAGCCACACAGCTAAAGAACGGACGATCACAACTAAATAGATCACCTGGCTTTCAGGGCAGGTATAGACTATTTTTTGTCATGCTTCCTTCTCAGAGGACATGACCAAAAATACAAAGATTCAAATAACAGAGATGCAACATGATTTAAGTAAACGTCAGAGATCAAGGTCTATCACTCAGAGGTGGTAATGTGGCAAGTGCTCCTATACTTGGAACGGATCTGTAGTCATAGAAAAGACCAGGGGTGGTGAGTGGCTGTGTAATCAGTCCTTTGAAATATTTAGGAATAGAATAAAAACCTAGTGGGAAACTGAGACAACCCTGATTTGGTGTAGGGATAGGACTAAATGAGCACTTTAGCTCCATTTCTACATTAAGGATTTGCATGATTTTATGCCTTTAACAATGAGAATTTCTAATGCTTTCCTTTTGTCTTATTTTCTTTGGAGAGAAGAAGAGGCCTGAGAGGGGGATGTTCTAGCGTTCACATTAAGTACCTACTGCTGTCAAATCAATGCAACTTCTATAGAAAAAGACCTGGACATTATTCCTCTGTTAAGTAGATTGAAGGCATATCTACTCTACCTTCTGAAATTTCTACAAAGTTCTGGCTTCTCACCGCCATTCTATCATACAGAAAGAACAAATTTTGCACCTACCTTATTCTTGGTATAAAGATAAGGCGCCACTTTTTGGAACACCTTTGGCACTTGTTCCATTGTGTCATTATTAACAACGTGGAGCATACAGTTTGGGAGTGTAGTATATACTTTGGGAACCAAAACCATATCTTGATTAACCAGAAATGTTTCTCTGTAATTACAAAAGCATGAACTTTCCCTTGACGTGAATCATAAAGAAAGTTTGAAATTAGGTTTGATGCTAAGAAATAAAAACATAAGTTTAAAGTTCCAAATAACTATGAGGTACACCTATTGTTTTCCTTTAAAAATTATTAACATATTATTTTGTCATTGAAATGCAAACCCTTTAAGAAATCCAGTTTTGTAATTTGTAACTTTTACCTAATATGCTTAGAAATTAAATTATTTATTTCTGTACTGAAAGCACATGAATTTATTATAATATTGTTATCATACTCATAAAAAGTTCTAATTAACTTCACATTCATCATATTTTGTTTAAGAAAACACAGATAAAATTTTCTGTATCTCATTTATGCATAGCAAATGTGGAAGATACTTTAACTAAGTTGTGAAAGCAACCTAAAATGTCATATTTCTACTATTATCATAAATAAAACTCCACACGTATGAATACTGCAAGCCATTTAAAGGTGACATCATTTGCTAATATATGATAGCCTCACCTGAATACAATGAACCAACTATTTGGTGGCTGGTCTCCATAACTCACAGTATAGTCGGCAAAAGCAATCTTCGTTTCTTCATCTTGATAGCATGGATAAGATTCAATAGACTTGCACTTGCTTTTAAACATTAGTCTAGGAATGTAAAAATAACTTAAGTACCAATGGCAAAAGCAACTTCTATTTTCTATTTAAAAACAGAAACAGGCAAAAATTAGCATAAAATATTACAGTCTATTGGTGGCTGGATTGAGTCCTTGAACAAAGGGCTGTGGGGCTCATTGAGTATGGAACCAAGGTAGCGGAGACCATTCCAGGTTGGTGATGAAAGATATCTCTCAAAGGTGCCCATAGTTGTCTGAGTTTCTTGGTCAAGGGAAAATCTAATTCATGACTGAGGGAGTAATTGTGTTTACAGGTGGAAAATCAGCACCAATGTTGAAGCCATAAGGGTAGGAAAACTAGCAATAAAACTAGGTAGGAGCCACTAAAGTTCTGGAGTTAACATAAAGAATTGATACTAGAATGCAGTGTAAAGTGAGGAATGGATTTGGAAAAATAAATTAAAAAAAAAAAAAAAAAAAAAAAAAAGCTTGAACAAGGGAAGAGTGCAGAGTTCTCCTTTTACATGATTTCTGTTACATGAGGGAGTACTGCAAGCAACTGGTTAAAGAAATATCGGCTGAGCTTTCTCCATGTTTGCCCCCTGGAAGACTGTGGCATATTCTGGAACATGATGAGAGTGATGTGAGGGATTCTCCGGGTCCTATCCTTCCCACCCTGCCAGGAACTGGATCTATCCTCAGTAGCGCTAGGAATCTGGGGTCTTTTATATAATGTCCCTGGTATTAGCTGGGATGGAAACCATAACGGCCATAGAAAATGGCTTCCTACTAGAGGTCTACACAGAGCTAGAGCTGCTCTTGGCTTCCAGAAGGTAGATGGTTGAATGTACCATCCATGGGAAGCAAAGTTATGGAGCTTCTCACAGAGGATAGGATTCTCATGATACATATGATCATTGGTCTTTGGTGGTGGGAGGAAATTGATAGGTTTATATTTGGAAGGGTTTTAAGCCTTTTAAAATAGTCACAAAGAACAAAGATGGACTATGTATCCTGGTTTGCCTGGGGCAGTGCTGGTTTATGCTCATAGTCCTGGCATAATTATTACGAGTGCTCCCTCTGTCTGTAAAGGTGTCCCAGTTTGGATGATAATAACCCATCACCCTAACGAGGAACTATAATGTGGTGGTCTGGCAATGCTGAGCACCACTGCCAATCACATGGAGGCTGGCTTAATCTAAATGTGGCTGCTGGCTGAGCCAACACCAGGAACTAAGCAGGGCCTGAACCGGCTGTGGCAGGACTCACCACCATCCTAAGATAAGGGTGGGATTTAGAGGCTACTGTCAGATTGTTCCTGTGCTACTTTCCACCCTCTTTCATATACCTCGGGATTCTAATGAGTATAGGGCCATCTAAATCTTGGTGTACCATGTGGACTATCTTGAACGACCCAGAGAGTTATCCCTGACAGGCTTGAAAGATTTTATTTTAACTTTGAATCCTAGGACACAGCAGAAGTTGTATTGGTAAATTGAGCCTTGCCCAAAGTAGACTTGGGGAAGTTCTGCCCCTTGAGATCTGAGAATGAAAGGTTAGTCTCCTGGACCTCAAAGGTCCCTCATGTAGCAGGAAGAAAATTAGCAATATTTATAATAGCTAATGTTCTGTATGAGCTCAGTTTGTAGCATTGTGCTAAGTACGTTTCCTGTGTGTTACCTTCATTGATCTTTACAGCTTTATAATAAAATAGTACTGTGAGGTAGATATTATACTTAATATTACAGATAAAAAAACATTTTAATTTCAGAGAGGATAAGGAACTTACCCCAGGTCACATATCTGATAATTAATAGGGCTGACATTAGCATTAGGTCTTACACTAAAAGCTGTGCTCTTGACCATGTAATTAATGTCTGCTAGGATAAGTGGTAGCTTTGGATGCTCCTGGTATTTAAGTTTAAAGATCAGTCAGACTTGTCAGTTGTATCTGTCCAATAGACACAGGTGTAGAACTATTGAAAGAGCACGGCCTCTATATTGGACATTTGCTGAGTTTCTGGGAAATGCTCCCAGCCATGGTGGAAAGATCATATGGAGAGACACGCCAGCCTCCTGAAGAGGTTATGTCTGTGTTTCAAATATACCTCCATAGTGAACTTACCTGTCTCCTTAATAGGGAAGCTCATGATTTTAGCACTTCATTTACATGAAAGTTAGGCATTAAGTACAATTTCTGACCCAGAGCTGCAGAAGCAGGTTGGAGAAGAAGGTTTGTGCTCTCTGTGAGCATGTGCACAATTGGAATTGTAAACAAAAGAGGACCCCTTTTAGAAAACCGGGGTTCTGAAGTAAAAGTGAGCAAGCTGGATTATCAGACAGTAACAGTAGCCATGGGCCAGGAATAGGGTGAGGTGAGTGAGGCAGTCATTCTCAGGGTTGGGGAAGTACAGATTTGGATTTTCTCTGTATTTAAAATTTTGATATTTCTCTCATCATGAAATTATTTTTCATTAATTTTTGGTTATTTTAAATTTTTATGTATTTTATATGTAATTTTCTATTTGTCTCTTGCTTATAAATAGGAACGCAATTGTTATTTTATGTTGACCTTATATCAACAATTTTTCTTCATTCTCTCGTTAAGGCTAATAACTTTTCTGTACATTTTTTTGGTATTTTCTGCACATACAGTTATATCATCTGTAAACAGTGGTGGTTTTATTTTTCCCTTCAAATCCTAATGGCTTTTATTTTGCTTTATTGTCTTTTGGCTCTTCTTGGAATTATTCTAGGATTATTTTGAATATAAGTAGTTAGGCAGGCATCTTTGTTTCATTCCCAAACTCAGCAAGAAGCTTTCAGACTTTCATCACCAGTCATGTTTATGGTAGGCTTTTTAACTCCCAGGTACCATAACATATTAAGGAAAGTCTTTTGTAATCCTAGTTTGCTAAAAAAAAATAAAATAAAATAATTTTAAATTTATGTTAAATTCTATCAAATGGTTTTCTGAAGATAGAAGACCAAATGACTGTCCCTTTTTCTCGTTAATGTGCTGAATTAAAATGATAGATTTTTCTAATGTGAAACCAGCGTTGCATGTCTGAGAGTGGGAGGCCCATTTGACTATAAGGTATTATACTATTTATGTAACTCTGACTTTAATTTGCTATTTTTAGAACATATTTTTGCATCAATGTTTAAAGGGTTATTGGTTTACAGTTTCATTTACTGTACTGTCCATGTTGAGTTTTTTATCAAGATTGTGAGTTGAGAAACATGTCCTCTTTTTCTAGTCTCTGGAAGATGTGTAAGATTAATCTTATTTCTTCTTAAATTCACTAGTTAATCCATTAGTACATCGCTAAAGAATATATGATGTATCCTTGCCCCATTAGGTATCATTTAAATAATTATTTTTACCATTTCTACAGTAACACTAGAACCTTAGAACTCTTTAAAGTCTTTTATCCAATTTCTGCATTGCTAAGGTCAGGAATTTACTCCAAATAAATTCTAATTGTCCTTTGAAGATAATGTCTTATTTCTCTGGCTGCTTTGAAGGTTTTTCTTTTGGCCTTTGGTTTTCAGGTATGGTTTTCTTTGCATCCTTCTTGCATGGTTTCTGCATGCAGACACTCTTGAAAATATGGGTTGATGTGTTTTCTCAGTTTTGGAAAGTTTGCAACTATTATCTTTTTACATTCTGGGACTATAATTACATAGACAATATACTTTTTGAGCATGTTCCACATGTCCTTTATGCTTTTTTCTTATTTTCCACTCATTTCCCCTGTGCTTCAGTTTGGACATATTTGTCTGTTGACCTATCTCCCAGTTCACTAAGCTCTTCTATCCTGCCTGACCTGATGTTAAAAAGTTTTTAGTTTCAGTTATTAAAAATTTCATTTATGTAATTTCCATTTAACTGTGTTTTATTATTCTAAACTTTTGAACATTTTCCCTTTCTTTATTCTTTATTTTCTTGGGTGTTTTCATAATAGTTCTCTTCAGAGATTTTGTCTGCTAACTCCAACATCACCAGAGGGTCTGCTTCTTTCATATACATATATATAATTTTCTCTTACTTTTGTTCAGATTTTATTCTATCTTGCACATGGTTTGTGGCTAGAATGCAGTTTTTGTGAGGCTCAGTCCTTCTGATTGGTCCTTGTTTCTAGAGTGTTACCCTCCAGAGATTTCAGCTGACAACTTTACTTGTTTACTGGAGTTCCCACCTCTAGCAGGTCCTCAACTATAACTGTTGTGTCCACAGCACTGGAAGACTTCAGGAAACTCTGTTCTGCTTCTCAGAGGTTTTCTGCTTTGAGTTTTAGATAAGTTCAATTAAGACAAGCAACAAATATTAAGTACCATAGAAATGTTTCAGATAAAATATTGTGGAAGTTCAGAAGCGATGGTGTGTTTCTAGCTATAGTGATGAGGGAAAACTCAATGAATACGGTTGCGTTTGAACTGGAATTTGAAGGATACCAAAATACTGTAATAACATGTCAGACAGAAAAAGACAAGTGCCACATGATTTCACTTATATGTGGAATCTAAAAACAAACAAACAAACAAACAGAATAGAAACAAACTCATACACAGAACAAATTGATGGTTGACCAATGGGAGGTAGTTGGGGGAATCGATGAAAAAGGGGAAGGGTTTATGATGTACAAATTGCCAATTATAAAAACAATCATGGGGGTGTAAAGTACAGCATAGGGAAAATAGTCAATAACATTGTAATAACTATGTATGGTGTCCAATGGGTACTAGGCTTATCAGGGTGATCACTTCATAAATCATAGAAACGTCTAATTACTATGTTGTACATTTAAACTGAATATATTATTGTATGTCAACTGTAATTGAAAAATATAAATGTAAGAAAAAAAGAAATATCATACTACTTTACCTCAAGAGGGAAACTGCATACTGTTCTATATTCATTTCCAGTACAGCCCAAACTTTTTGAAGAGTATCTGCAACACTGGTATTTTCCTTTGTGTCTAAAAAGAATGATAAAAAAATAATATAAAAGCTGTAAGGTGCCTGAAGGATTATCTTGTTCAAAGCCCTCTTTTTACAGACGTTGAAACACACAAGTAAGGTGGTACCAAAGTCACAGGCTTTATTAACAGCAAAATCATGTTTAAAATATAAAGTTATAAAACTCTAGTTGAGAGCTTTGTTCACCATTTTCTGCTGTTTCCTTTCATTTTTAATTTAAGAATCATAAAATAGCCTTTGATCTAATTGAAATAATTATCAATGAGTTTACATCAGATCTTTGATCACACCAACAATTCCTTATGAAAATTCTTATGTCAGAAAAAAAAGAATTCATCTAATTTTTCTAAAAAGCAGTGATTACTAGGATTCCACTAAAGCTTTGTCTAAAGCATAATCCACAGATGGCTTAAGAGTAAATGATTTGGCAAGAAAATCCACAGTAGCTACTTTAAATTTAACATGTCAAAACTGACAGTTTTTTCTGATTATCCTATCTTAATTTTTTCATAGTACTGACCAGTATTTGAAATTGATATCTTAATATATTTACTTGTCTACTGTATGCCTACTACCACAAGATTCATTAAAGCAGAAACCTTGTCAGTTTTATTGATTTCTATAAGGCCAGAATCTAGAACGGTACACACAAGTAATTCAATATATATGTGTTGAGTAAAAGAAACGCAAGTACTATCAAAACATTAGTAAATTGCTCAAGTTTTGTCTCTATAAAGAGAAAGAAAATCATTGTATGAATGTAATTTTTGCAGCATATGTGGACAAGAAAAATTATATTTTATCATATATTTACTTTGATAAATTTGTAATTGTTTTTTCTAATAGAAAAATATAAAAATCAGGCTACAGTAATATTTCTATGTCACAGGACTATGCAATGTAGTTTGTTTATTTTACATTTGTATATGTGTCATTTTTACTGCTTAGATAAACATATTGGTTATTCTAATTAAATGTTTCAAAAAGAGACATTTTTACAATAAAATGTTTCAATCTACTCAAAGCATTCTGTTAGAGATAAGGCTTTTCCTATGAGAATGTAAACTGAAAATGCAGAATGAAAATAATTGGATATATGTTTGCCTCTGCAGTGAATAAACCTTTTCATAAAATAGTTTATTGTATATGCATAAATATATTTGACTTAATAAATATACTAATGCAATTAAAATGCATTTTATGTCTTCTAAATGTATATCATTGTGGACATACATGGCAGCTTTTTCATTCATTCATTTTTTTCAGCAAGTATTTGTTCATGTGCCTACTCTGTACCGGGCACTGCGCTAAATTCTGGGAACAAGAGAGTGAGTGTTACTGATATGCACCCTGAGCTCAAGCAATTTCAAAATGTATAGCATTAAACATAATTAGCCTATCCTTAAAGTAGGATGACTCTAAAATACTTTTTGTTAACACACAAATATTCATTCTTATATAGGCAAGATCATTTTATAAATGATTGAACATTTATACCTGGTGTTCTAGCTTTCATAAGCATTCTGACATAAGTCCCTCTCCACATGGCTTGAATTTTAATTGCTGCTGCTACTTCCTCAGGAGAATACTCTTTATCACTTATTGGCACACAATATTTAACATCTACCCATTCTGCTGGAAAGAGAAAAACAACTTTTGGACTGAAAGTTATATTTAACCCCTTCCCCAATTTTCAATGTCCTTAACTACTAAAGTCCTTTGACATATAAAGTGCCACAATGATAGATTTGTCATCATATTAAACATTGCCCTCTGTATGTGGTCCTTCTTCAGAAAGTAAACATTCTAGAGATATAACATGCTAAATATTGACACTGTAGTGAACTACTATTGATCTATAGTAGAAATCGATTATTGGGAGAGGAGGAAAGGAGTGTTACTTGGATCAAAAGATCTTCCCAGAATTCCTCAAATCATACTGTACAGATGAGTGACTTTCATATTTGTAAGGTCAGGAACAATAAAACAGAGACATTCTGGGTGTATGCAGGGTAGAGAACACATTAGAACCTTGGAACCCTGTGAGCTTCTGAGAGCACAGCATAAACTCTGCAACTGTCCATGCAGACCTCTTCTACCTACTCCTCAGACACTCTCAGTGCACTGTTCCCAAATTATTTACTTATGTAAGCCTGGGAATGCCTTTGTCAAATAAATATCTAAAATTAACCAGTACCTAAAGAAGCCTCTTCCAAGGAGGAATCGAGTAAGTCCAAGTCCAAGACCATAGCACGGAATGCAAATTTCAAGTTTGAAGAAAATTTTGTTAGAGTTTTTTTCATTAAACGCCACAAAGATATATGGAAAACCTGAAAGTGTTAAAAATATTTTAGTATAGTTTTTAAACCAAGAAAATTCCTGGTCAGGATCCTTTAGAAAACTTCAGAAATGCTAAAAATTATATATATATATATATATATATATATATATATATAAGCTATACATACAATTTATCAGAAAATTTTTCAAAATCTCACTCACCTAGTAGAGAACATTATTTATCATTCGACTATTTCTAATTTAATAAAATTTAATCTCTATAATGATGTTTACATGTACACTTAATCAAAATAAAACATCAAATTGCTTCAGGATATGCATCATAAGATTAAAAATATGGTCCTTGTGCTTAAGCAAGTTAAATACGATATTTCATTAATTCTATGATGTAAGACACACTATTATTCTATGTGCGACACAAAAGAAATATGCTACTTAGAGTTTTTAACACATTTTTATTATCTATGAGTATCTATTTCCTATTGAAAAAGCTCATTTGGATTTTTTTAGACATAGCTTTTCATCACGTATCACATTTAAACATACATAAAAAAAATAAAATAAGCTACAAAGGTTGGTTGGTTACGTATTCCAAAAACTTATTCATATTCAAACTCTTAACTCTCGCAAATCACTTTTTGAAACTACTTAAGATCTGTTTTTTCCTATATAATGTTGTCTTTCATGTTGTAAAAGCTCTGAAGATGCACTATTGCCTAAACAGTGGCCTACTTTTGTTCCTGGGTTTTTTCTTAAGCCACTGACCCACCTTCAGTGTTGATTCTGGCTCATTTTTGATCTTACCAAAGATGATTGATGGAAAGTTTTTAGAGCACAACAAGAACACATATTCCTTCTTCCAATTTTTTACTGGTTTTTATCCTAAAATGCTAAGTAAGGGTTTCCATTTATCCAGTCATGCCACTGAGAATAACAATGAAGACATGATACCTTTCCCTCTCTTGTTCTGTTTTCTGTTTGAACCCCAGGGGGTACTCATTTTGGTGTGAGGAAAATCTCTCTCCCTTCATGGTTTTGTTTGTTGGTTGGTTGGTTTTATTTGAGAGGCTTTATTATTCCAGTTAATTCTCTTCCTTGAAGGATTAGGCTTTTGTCAAACAATACACATATTTCTTTTGAAGCAGTGACAATATGAACCTGAACAAGTCCACGCATGTGCAGAGAAAGCCGGAGGCCTCTTGGCCAGCAACAAGTTATGACACAGTCTGATTTTATCCTGATGTTAAAGTGTGAAAAGAAAGATGCGTCTTAGAATTGGTGAAATACAATGCCCTTCAAATGCATATGACTATTACATTTCCTACTGAGGCCACATTTTCTGACAACTCTTCACTCCTCCCCATCTGTATAAAAATAGGCACCTAATCTCACAACTTATATGAGTATCAGCGCTATCAGCGGGCAATATTAGACGAGCCTGAGAGCAAGCAGTTAACCCAAGCTGAGCAAATCATTGCCACTTCGGCCAATAATATGAAGTCAGGATTAAGATATTCTAAACTGGCTTCATGTGGGAAAAGGATGTAAAACTTAGAAGCCATATTTTCCATGATGTGAGCTTCGGAGTAGAGAAAACATGTCTATAAATAGAACAAAGACGATAAGTCCTAAGGGCTTTCTGTTCCCTCTTTGAAGTTCCTCACTGAGTCATTCCTATCGTTGGTTTCAAGAAAATGTCCCTGTATCTTTATAATAGATCAGCATATCCAGCTGCTTGTTGTGGCTTAAATCAGTTAGATGTGAGTTCTATGACATGCCAAAAAGAAAAAAAAAATGCCCTAAATATTTCAACATCTTAAGATACAAATTTAAAGAAAAAATACATGATCGTGTTAATCCTCCTACTCAGTTACAATTGAGTGTTCAGAGGTTTTGATCATCTTGATATTCTAGAGAACATCACTCTAGTCTCCAAGTGAATGTTGATGTCTCATATCTCAGTGAATTCAGACCTGTGGGCAGAAAGGGGCCAGTATTCTGAATTCCTGATTAAGACACGTGCATGCTAGAGAGTGGGGGATAAACCCTATAGAGATTCACGGATTTACCACGTTAATGGAGATTTTAGGTGTCCAGAGGGCTGGATATGCTGAGACATTCCCTCTAAGGTAAAAAATAAAACACTGCAATTAAGAAAGACAGTGCTTGAATGGTCTTTTCTGGATTTTGATAGTAGAATATTCTGCTTTTCGGAGTACTATGCCAATGGATGTATTGAGCGACTCAAAAAGCCATCAGCTTTGAGCAGGATCCAGAACAAGAGAGGGGTCTGCAGGAGATTTAGTTACCCTGGGAAAGAACAGAAGATCCTCTGGTCCAATTCTGTCAAAAACATGCTAATGAAAGACTGCCTGGCACACACTAATGTTATTTACTAGTGAGAGAGTCTTTATCTATGGGATACTTACAGTACAATGCACATGATATGTTGAGAATTGATTGCGGTAGAAAAACTTGGAATCTATTGATTTCTGGGGTTTGGCTCTGCAAATGTCACATAGCTGTGTAATTTTCAAAGTATGAAATGGAGATGTTCCATTATCAAAATAGCAGCCTTTTATGTAAATGATGTATGCACAAGGACCCCTTAACACATTAGGTCTGGGATAGTGACAACAGGCTCATTCACAAGTAATCTTGACAGCAGGGACATTGGCTATGAGTGGACCCAACAACATGGGCTCTCTTTCTCCCAGGATTTGCTGTCTCATCTGTAGGCAGCAGAAACCAACTGTGATCCTTTGATATCGTACCATTCTCTGAGGGGTCCAGTTAGCCACTTGGTGGCAAGTTGGTTTCTATCAAAAGGGGCAGCAAGAGTTACTACAATTGACACCTACCTCAGATATGAGTTTGCTTTCCCTGTCTACAGGACTTCTGCAAGCATCATTATCCAAAAGGTTTCAGAAAATTTGATTTACAAACATAAAAACATAGGATCCAGCTTAACTTCCCTTGGACCAAGGATCATGTCATACAGTGAAGATTTAACCACTGGGGAATGTTTGGGACCCATTGTTTCTAATATATACCATACATAGAATGGATAAAATTCCTCATAGATTCGAGTGGGATCTAAAAGGCTCAGCTGAGCTGCATGGGGATAACGCCCTGCAGAATCGAGGCAGTCTCCTCCAGGATGCAGTATACATGTAAAGAACCAAAGACCAATATGTAGTGCTATGTCTGTAATAGCTGAAACATACAGACCCGGGATTTGAAAATTGAAAGAAAGACTGGTCTCTCTCACCATCATTTCCAGCGATCGATTTGCAATAATTAGTGTATTCTGTCCCCACGACAGGGAGCCTGCTGGATTGGAGGACTTAATTCCTGGAGGTGGATGGCAGAAAATATTCCCACCAGGGGATACAATATAACTTACAACAAAGCTAAACTAGGACATATGCATACGCCTCATCCTGAGGACAAGTTTGAATTCCTCATCCTGGTGGACAGGGAGGAAAAGAAAGAACTAATATAACAAAGTAGGGGGAGGAGAGGGGACAGGAAGAATTATGTCTGGATTTGAAGGGACACTTCTTGGTACTTCTACCATAAATGCAGCAATTGTGGCCTGATAAGACTAAGGCAATCAAGATCTCACATTCATCAGGACTGAAGGTCTGGCTCACCCACCAGGTAAGATCAGCTGCCACTTTGACTAGAAGAAAGAGAGATCGAGAATGGGAGGTAGAGGAGAGAGACACTGAATACCAATTATGGCCTCAAGGCCAGCATTAGCAGTGGACACGATAGCTATCAGGTCATGTAATGATTTAATTATCATTAGAGATTGTGAACACCACCTTGGGCCACCTAGAGATGCCTTGAATAGTGGATGAGAAGAGTTCACCAAGGGAGGCATGATCATACTGGTCGAAGAGGTAGCCCATGTCACATAGTTCTTGTAGGCATATTACGCATGCCCAGGTGAATGGGTTCCATTTGGGAATGATTTGTATCCCTGGTAGGGTTGCCAAATAAAATACAGAACACTGTAAGGGCAAATACAAATCAAAGGTAAGAGGGCTTAATTCTCCCTGTGGAAAATAAGGGAAGAGACTCCTCCCTTCTCCTAGAGCATTTACTTTAGAAAACTTATAATTGCAAGTTCTTCCTCTCTCTTTGAAATGTATGTAAACCTTTTAAAAACCTGTATATGCCTCTTGCCAGATTTAAGATCCAGCAATATATTTTTCAAGGACCTGGAAACCATCTCTTTGAAAAGTAGGCATCAGGGAGATGGTGCTGACTTCCCAGTTTCTGTGGAGGGTTGGGGCCTCACTTCGGCAGGCACATACCTGCGAAACTACCTTTTGTCATAAAGATATGAGCAGTTGATTTGTCTTCTGGATAAAGCCAATTAGTTACCACCCCAAATACCACGTGAATTTAGGATTCACTCTATGTGACAAATGGCCATCAAGTCCTTTTACTGGAGCACTGGTTATCATTTATCTTGAGAACATGTCTGGAATGGGCTGTATCTGCTTGGATATACAAAAATGTGAGGTTTCTTTCTCTTTTTGCAATCTGTTTAGTGGATTGCTTTGATGTGCATCTCATCCTGCTTTAATGCTTATTCAACAACAAAATTGTGTTTTCTCTTCCACCTTTGTGGAGAGGTATTCTGAGTTTGGAGGAAATTTTGTTTTTAATTACCTTTCCCCCAAAACACCCAATACCCAATTAAATTGGAATAATAGGTAAAACAATTATTTGTGTGTGAACAATTTTTAATACAAGTATGTCCTATATATTGCACATGCTGTTTCTTTAGATTAAATTAAAATTTGACTCGGTGAAATGATTCGAGACACATACTTTATACCTTTCTCAAAAATTAACTCAAACTATATTACTGGGGGGGAGAGGAGACAGAAAAAAGGGGGAAAAACTGTTACAGATTGAAATGTACAATTCAAAGTTATAAAACTCTTAGGAGAAAACCTAGGAGAAAACCTAGATGAGCTTGGGCAGGGCAGTGACTTTTTAGATACAACACTAAAGGCATGGCACATGAAAGAACTGATAAGCTGGACTTTATAAAAATCTAAAACTTCTGCTATGTGAAAGGGGATCTCAAGAGAATAAGAAAACAAGTCATAGAATGAAACAAAATATTTGCAAAAGATGCATGTGATAAAGGACTATTATCCAAACTATACAAACAACTCTTAAAACACAATTAAAAACCAAACAACCTGATTAAAAAATGGACCAAAGAGTTTCAGAGACACCTCAGCTAAGAAGATATACAGATGGCAAATTAGCATATGAAAAGATGCTCCACATCATATGTCATCAGGGAAATGCAAATTAAAACACAATGACGTAGCACTACACACCTACTAAAATAGCAAAAATCTGGAACACTGACAACACCTAATGCTATTGAGGATATGGACCAACAGCTCTCTTTCATTGCTGATGGGAATGAAAAATGGTATGGCCACTTTGGAAGAAACTTTGGTGGTTTACGAAAGGAAACGTATTCTTTACTATACGACACAGCAATCATGCACATTAGTATTTACCCAAAGGAGTAAAATGTGTTCATACACACAGCTGTACATGGAGTTTATAGCCACTTTATTCATAACGACAAAACTTGAAAGCAACCAAGATGTCCTTCAGCAGGTGAATGCATAAACTGTGATACATCCAGACAATAAAATATTATTGAGCACTAAAAAGAAGTGAACTATCAAGCTATGAAAAGACACAGGGATCTTAAAGGTATATTACTAGTAAGTGAAAGAAGTCAATTTGAAAAGGCTACATACGGTCTGATTGCAGTTACATGACATTGCGGAAAAGGCAAAAAATTGTGGAGACAGTGAAAAGCTCTTTGGTTGCCAGGAGCTGGGGTAGGAAAGGAATGAATAGGTGAAGCACAGAGGATTTTTAGGGCAGTGAAAACAGTCGGTATGATAGCATAATGATGGATACATGTCATTACGTGTTTGTTCAAATCCATAGAATGCACGACACCAGGAATGCTCCCTAACGTAAGGTACGGACGCTGAGAGATTCTGATGTGAATGTAGGTGGATCAATTGTAACAAATGTCCCACTGTGGTGGGGATGTTGATATTGGTGGGGGGTGCACCTGTGTGGGGACAGGGGGCATATAGGAACTATCTGTAGCTTTCTCTCCATTTTGGTGTGAATCTAAAACTGCTCTTAAAAAAAAATAGGTCTTCAATAAAAAAATATGACCAGGTGTCATGTATTTTTATTTGCTAAACCTGGCAATGCTACACCCCAGGGGATATTTCACAACGTCGAAATTCATTTTAAATTGTCAAAAAAGGATATTGCTGGCATCTAGAGAGGGGAGCCCATCCACGCTACTGTGTATTCTACATTGCACGGGTCAGTCCCACAAAATGTATCTGGCCCAAAATATCAATAGTGTCTGGGTTGAAAAACCCAGACCTGGAGGTTATCACGAGGTCTCCTTGTTCCACTCTCTCAAGGTTTTCTGCTAAACCAGAATGCTACTCAAGCCCAGGCATAAAGTTTTAACTGTGAGGAAGTTAACGCCCTTGAGGGCAACCATCTCTCCGTGGGAAAAGAGTAGGTGGACCCGTGTAATAATCTCCCATCCTTTAGTGGAATGATCCCCTGGACGATTCAGCCCCAGTAGCCACAGCAACAAATATCACATCTTTTAACATACATTTTTTCTCTTTCTCATCTCATTCTTTCTACTCCCTCATTTCTGCTTCCCAAAGTCACTTCCCAAATAAATTGTCTCCATCCAAAATATTTCTCAGGCTCTGATTTGGGTTCGGGGGGGGGGGGGGGTCACCTAACAAACGAAAGTATCCTCCGGGGAACATCATATCTATAGTCTGAACATGCTTACCCTGAAGTGCTGTGCAGTTAGTTCTTTGTCGTGGAGAGCGATCGGGTAGTGAGCTGTTTGAAGATCCTTCAGAGCTTCAGAGAGTTTACCCTTATCTTTGAAATTAGCCATCACATTTCCAACAGCCTTCATAATTTTTAGAGACTGCTCTGTAAATCGGTAGCTCTCCTGTGAAGACAATAGCAGCCAGACTCACTTTCGCTTACTTAAGTGTAATTAAGTTTACAACAATTTAATTTCTGTTAATATATTAAAATTCTGCTATATGGTTGATTCAGTTGCTATACATAACGTAAGTTATTTGCTCAAGGTGTTTTACTAAGTGTTGTGGTCTCAGAGGTCTAAAACAAGGAACAGGATCCCTGCTATAGTAGGAACACATAGGAAGTGTTAACACCTGCTTCGTACTTGGGGCCGGGGGAAATTTCTCCATAGGATTAATATCTAGACTTCGTTCTGAAGCATGTCTAGGGGTTAACCTGACAAAAACTGTGTGGGGTTTGAGGGCTGATGGGCAGAGAGCAATTCAGGGAGAGAGCAATAAAGATAAAAAAGACAAGAGGTGAGCTGGCATGTGCTGCTGGCTGCCTCCTGTCCACTAGGAAGAAACAATAAAAGCAAGGAGATAGGGATATGGAAAACAGTATGGCAGTTCCTCAAAAAGTTAAAAACAGAACTACCATTTGACCCAGCAATCCCACTTCTGGGTATATACTCAAAGGAAATGAAAACAAGATATTGAAGAGATATATACACTCCCATGTTCATTGCAGCATTATTCACATTAGCTATTCGGAAACAACCTGTGTCCATCAGTGGATAAAGAGGATGTGAGACACACACACACACACACACACACACATACACACACACACACACACAGGAATATTATTCAGCCATGAGAGAAAAGAAAATTCTGGAATTGTGACAGCATAGTTGAAACTTGAGGGCATTGTACTAAGTGGAATAAGTCAGACAGAGAAAGACAAACGCTTCGTGGTATCACTTACATGTAGAATCTAAAAAAAAAGTCAAACTCATGGAAACAGAAACAGAGTAGAAAAGTGGTTGCCAGGGGCTGAAGGGTGGGGGGAAAAGGTTATATACTTTCAGCAGTAAGACAAATAAGGTCTGAGGACTTAATGTAAAACATGGTGATTACAGTTGATAGCACTGTATTGTATAACTGAAATTTGCTAAGAGAGCAGAACTTAAATGTTCTTTCCACCCCCCAAGTAGTAAATATGTGAGTTTAGGGATGTGTTAATTAACTAGGTGGGATATTTTTTCACAACGTAAATGTATATCAAATCACCATGATATACACTTTAAATGTCTTATAATTTTATTTATCAACTATACCTTAATAAAACAGCAGGAGGGGAAATAATTGGATGTCAAATTGCAATAAATCTATAATTTGGAATTTTAAAAAAGGGAAAAAAAAAAAACCCAGAGGAGTTTGCATATTATCTTGATTGGTGGTGGGTAGTTGGTGGGTAGTGGAGGAGCTGCCCAGAGCAGAGGGTGCCCAGAGGCAGCATGAAGGGGATGAAGTTGGAGGAAACTTTGTAAAGTCTATTTGGGCTCTTTTTCTAGTGGGTGCTGTGGTACAATCATTGCTCCACCTTTCCCTTCAGAAATATTGGGGAATAGCCCCGCAAGTAGGGTGGACAGCACAGATTCCCTGCTGGGGTGAGCAGCTGATGAAACAGGTGCAACTGATTTGCCCCTAAATGCCTTTACATCTCTATTACCTACTCCCCAACTCCCCAAAGCCTAGGGAAAGACTTTTCTCAGTGGTGTTTCTCTCTGAGGTGAAACCATGACTATAAAGTTGTCTGGTCAATTGACAGCATTGGGCATGATCAAGTATGGCTCAGGAGCATGAGTCTCTCTGCTTTTGGATCTATACCCCTTTGCTACTTCTCTGAACTGAAGAAAACTGGGGCTTGGCTTTGAAACCCCATAATTTTTATAAGATGGAAGGGTTGATAACCCCAGGGTAATACAAGTTCACTGACGAAAATAACTAAACACCTAGGAACTGAAATCACTTAACTAAGACACAAAATGGATAATCCCTGCTAACTAAGGTGGAATTATTTTTTAAAAAGAAGAAAAGAGAAAACAAAAATTTAAAATAAGCAGGGCAAACATAATTAATGGAATGAGACTTCTATTTCTAAGGTGAGCTTGCTGATCTTCCTCCTGTGTCCACTGAGCAGGAGGGAGAGGCCTGGGGAGAGACGGTACAGCAAAGAGAGCAGGCAGCCATGCACAACCACTGCCTAGAGAGGCAAGAATGCACGACTGGACCATGTCCGTGACATGGAAACAGCATAAGGGAACTGGTCTTGAGCCATCTTGTCGCTACCCTGGCCAAGAAGTTCACTGTCTGGCTGAGAGGATCCTATCTCATTAATATGAGGATGTGCTTTGTGGAGATGGGTTGGGGAGAGGGGTAAAGCTGACTTATGCAGCAGGAAGACCCTCTGCAAATCTGACCCCCAAATTCACATGCCTACATATCTAAAGAGGATGCCATTTTAAGAACATCTAAATCCAAGATGGACCCTCAGGGGAGAAGGTGGCCCCCTTTACCTCATCTCTTCTTTCAGGCTCTGTCAGAGCAGAGGAGCAAGAGAAACTAAGGAGAGGCCAAGAGGAGAAAACGGAGATGAAGTGACAGCACCTTCCATGATTCTTTTCTCCTGAATTCCAGAGACACACCCTCCAAATTCCTCAGGCCAAGGAAGTGGTAAAAGGAGCATATGATATCAAAACTTTAAACTGTATTAAAAAGGCTTGTATTAATCCTTTATACCTCCCAAAGGACCAATAATACGATGGAATCTGTGTGAGATGTTAACAGATATGAAAGGAGATTCAACAGAGCAGAGGTGAAGGCAGCTGGAGAAAAACTAAAATTATTGTATTTTATTTGTATCTCTGCTGACTTTATCTCCATTTATTGTATATGTCACATTTGGGAATTTCTTGCAGAATATACTTAATTGTTTTAAAAGGTAAAAATGGGTAAATTGAACAAAAAATAGGAATATGGTTTAGATAGAATTTTTTGAAAATAAGGCACACACACACAAAGTCACAGTTGCTAAAATATTTACCGGCTCGAAGTTGGGTAGCACAGCATCTTCATCCCCAATGACAAAAGACACCATGCTGCAGATGTGGATGGAATGCCCTACTGAGGCAGACACCGTTAGGAGCAGCACGTGTCTCCTAAAGAGAATGGATAACAAGTGAGGACCAAGAGTATCCTTTGTTGAAGGTTCTTGACTCTGTGAGTTTCTTGATGACAGTTTGTGCTCAAACATTAGTCAGCGTTGAATTCTTTAACACAGATGGAATAAAAACCTTTGAATTTTCACTCTAAAGAATGCTCAGAGATCATGAAAATTATGTTTCACTAATTATATCAGACAAAAAATAGTCACACTAAATGAAAAACTTGCACACGTTGGAGGTATCATACACCGCAGTCACTTGCAAAAGACTCGGCTTGAATTTTCCCTAATGTGGATGAAAAATGGGTTCTTCAGAAAGTAACGTCACAGGGTGACCTGGTCATAAACTCCTAACTGGGCAGGTCATGGTGGGTAGTCACACCCCAGGCTATGACTTCTTTAGTAAAAGTCTATCTTTGCCTTAAACAAGCCCTGCCCATTGTTTCTGTGCATCTAGGTGAACACACCTTTGCAATGCCTCTTTTCAGACCCTTCCTTCTAAAGTGTGACTGCCCTCAAGAAACCACATAATCTTAACTATCCTGTAATCTAATCCCCGCCTTGCTTTCTCCCACCTTCATGTAACCTTCCTTACTTCCCTCCTTAATTTCAAATGCATAAAAAAACTGGAACTGCTATTCTCCAGAGCATTTGTGATCTTGCTTCCTGGCAATTGTCATCAGTTCGGCTCAAATACGCTTATAAAAATTATCTACAGGTTTGGACATTTCTTATGGAGACACTAACAACAGTAGAGGGCTTTGTAGATTTCATAGTCATTTTCTCACAAATGCATAATTTCATGTATGTTAATTGTGTTTCTCCTACCAGGTTTAAGTGTTATTGAAAACAGGGACATTCACTTACCCTCTGTACTGAGCACTTAGAGCATATTCAAAACATACATGTTGATGGGTTAGGCCCAGTGGAGGAAAACATGACTATAAGAAGATTCTTTATTAGTTCCCTGACCTTGGTTGTCTCGATGAATATGCATTCAGACAGAATAAGGATTTCAGAGAGAATCTCTCCATGACATCGTTTTTAGGACAGATGTGAGAAATATTGAAGTTTTATAAATGTATTATCAATGTATATGGGATGCTTTCCATAGATTATTTTGACTTTGTTGCTTACACTTTCCTTTTTGTGCAAGAGCCATAGTGTTTCATTGATTTTGTGATCAATGAATTAGCCTGATCTTGGGAAATGAGTAAAAAAACTGGATCTGAAATGTGACATAATATTTTGAATTTTATGTATCAAAATCAGAAAAACTTGTTGATAATACATATTTTCTTTAAAACGGAAAATGTGATGCATTTAGTCAACTTTATCTTAATTAAAAATAAAACTACAAGTAAAATTAAAAACAAACCACAGGTATTAAATATATATGGGATGTAAAGTACAGCATAGGAAATATAGTCAATGATATAATAGCTATGCATGATGTCAGATGGATAGTTGACTTGTTGGGGTTTTCAAATTGTTAGGTGTGTAAATGTCTAACGATTACATTGTTTTGTACACCTGACACCAATAATTAAAAAAAAAATTAAATACAGGTAGAACTATAGATTGGTAGGGGAAATGCTATGTTTCTCAATCTGTTTTAAATAAAATTGAGGTTCTTTCTAAGGAATACAATAAGATTTATAAAAAAACAAAAAGGATTCTTTAATAAATGAATTTTAGGAAATGCTGGTTAACAAGTTTAAACCATATTCTTTACTAAAGAAATTGCCAGACTCTGACAATTACGAATCTTCCAAAAGGGGATTCAGTGTACAGCATCTTTCATCATGATAGATCTGTTCCTTATGAAATCATGTTAAGAAGCAATAGCCTACGTTGTATTTATTAGTTTAATTATTTAGTAATCAACTGTTCACAAGTCTTTAAAAATTCTTAGTATGTGAAAAAAATAAAATCATTCCATACCCAACAGGCAGATGAACCATAGTAGCCTTGGTAGCATGTGTATGAATCTTCAGAACAAGATCACGTGACTTCAGAGATTTCCAAGAAAATGTTTCAACTGTAAGTAGTCCAGGCTCTATTGGGGGGCTATCCTTTGTTAAAGCTGAGAAGAGGAAAAAATATTAAAATTTTATTATGAGTATATCTGGCCTTCACTTTACAACATGAAGAAGGAGGAGGAGGAGGAGGAGGAGGAGGAGGAGGAGGAGGAGGAGGAGGAGGAGGAGGAAGAGGAGGAGGAGAAGAAAATTAGCGATATCATAAAAATGTTCATAAAACTTCAGAAATTACTCTGAGTAAATAATTATTGGAAATAATATTCAAGTGGAACTCAACTTCCTCCCTGTCCTATTAGGTTGGTGCAAAAGTAATTGCACTTTTTGCGATTATTAATCTTTTGAACCTCAATTACTTTTGCACCAACCTAATATTTTCTTCCTCAGAATCATCTCCTCATGTGAAGAAAACAGGAATGGAAAAGCTAGAAAAAGGAGGACAGATAAGGATATTTCATTGTAGTACACCATCACTTTTATTATCTATGGCAGTAATTACTATATCCCTTTAGATGCAATTTTAAAGGAAAAAAACAAACAAACAACAAAAAAACACACCTCTGATATCAAAATAAGAGATTTTCCAAAGATAGTAACAAAACAAGGTCAAAATCATTTATTGCTTATCTAAGTTTTCACTTTTGACTCTGAGCTTTGACTGTCTGTAGAAATAGCAAATAATTAACAAAAATTTAATTTTAAGTGTTTCTCTTAAAATGAATAAAGAATATTGACTATTCTTCATCAGTAGCTGAGGGCAAAATACTTTAATTTTTTTTTAAATGAGATTAAAATTGACGTATAACATTGCATTAGTTTAAGGTGTACTACATAATGATTTGATATATGACATATTGTGAAATGATTATCACAGTAAATTCAGTTAATATCTATCACCACGCACACTTTCAATTTTTTTT
Source organism: Rhinolophus sinicus (assembly GCF_057876585.1). NCBI lineage: Eukaryota > Metazoa > Chordata > Mammalia > Chiroptera > Rhinolophidae > Rhinolophus > Rhinolophus sinicus. The sequence goes on from NC_142502.1 coordinate 17,405,879, forward strand.
CTTGGGATGAGAACTTTTAAAATGTATTCTCTTAGCAACTTTGAAATATACCATACAGTGTTGTTAACTACAGTCCCCGTGCTGTACATTAGATCTCCAGGGCTTATCTTTTTTACCCTATTTGCAGATAACACTCAACCTGAGGATATAAGACCTCAACGAGACCTAAAACACCTTTACCATATGGAATTTAAATGTTTTAGGACATGACATAGCTTAGCAACTATTGGTTAGGTAGAAATCCTAAGCTTACACTGCTGAAGCTTGGATAGTTTATTAAACAAGCATTTAGTGCTCACCTGCTATGTGCTAGACACCACTCAAAACATTGGTTATATCTTGGTGGAAATCATAGTCTCTGTCCTTAAAGTTGGCAAGATATTCAATATTAAGCACTCGAAAAAATATGTATTTTACCTCTACAGTGCCAGATACTGTCAATTTGAGTTAGAGATAAAGCTTTACAAAAACAGGCCAAAGAATTAATGATATTTTGTGTGTATGAGCATATGTGTGTAAGGGGCTGGACTTAGAGAGAAGCAGGGATAGTCCATCCAGTAGAACAGGATGGGAGGCTGACAAGAATTTGGGAGAGTTCATTATGGGAAGATGAGGCAGGTCATTTTGATTTTTTCGATTTCTTCAGTGAAAACAGCAGCAAGGTCATCAGCTGAAAATGAGTGAGGATGCAAGTGGGTATTAGAGATTTGAAGAGAGCGAGAGAGATTTGAAAGTTTGCGATAGTCATCCATGAGAATGAAGGTGGGAGAGTAAATGAGCTAGAGAAGTGTCATCTGCGGTTAGGGGCTTTTTTGAGATCTGGGCTCCTCAATTTAAAATGGCGCTAGCTGGTGTGGTTATTTTTTTCTCCAGTCACATTCAGCTGTTTGGATGCAATCACAGGTTAGGGGCCAAGTTTCACTGTGGAGTTCAACCAATATTGTGATTTTGCCAAGCGAGACGAGAGGAGAAGAACAATTGTGTTGAGGCATATATGAGGATACAATTACAATGGTGCACCACGGAAACTATGCTGGGAATGAGAGAAATAAAGACACAAGGAGAGAGAGACAAAAAGTGTCGGGTCAATGGATGGTGGTCCCAGTGGAGTCAAAGAATTGTAGGAATGGGGATTCTAGAGAAAATCAACTGCAGAGTCAGAGGGTGGTGGTCAGAGAGCTTGAAACAGATGATCGAGACCATATGGTTATTGGTATGACAAGTTCTAAAGTGTAATCTTGAAAGAAGAAGGCCAAGGTGGGGCGAAGGAAAAGTTCTTCAGAATTGTCAAATTAAAGAAGAAAGAGTTAATGATCTTCAATAGATTTTGAAAAATCAAGAATGATGACACGTATAGGGAGGGGAAAAAAAAGAATGATTAGGTATAACAAAGAGGTAAACAAATGACAGCAATAAGAAGAGGTGTAGGTGGTAAGAGTAAGCACCATCTTTGATGTCTGAGGGATAAGATGGTTATAGGAGTCTGAGGAGGGAATAAGGTCCTTTATCTAGAGCCTAAAAAATCTTATTATTGTATTTCCTCTAGACTGAATGAAAGTGAAAGTGAGCTGGGCTTTAAGACTATAATTTTCTCAGAGCCCTCTTACCTCCAGATTCTCCCCAGTACATCAATGCAGAAAAGCAAACCAGTAGTTCAATAGGTTTTAGACTGTCCACGAACAGATAGTAGGACACACGTTCATCTGAGAACTGCAAGAAATCAGACCAATCATTGAACTTCAGATTAGTCTATAATTCTGTATTCCCCACTTCCGATAATAATATCATACTTATCATTTACAGAGAACTTACTGTGTTGCACACACACTAAGTACTGTACAGGTGCCGTGATGTGAAGAAAACCATACAGGGTGAATGTTGGTAATAGTCTACGGCAGCTGGGTCTGCGGGGCCTGTATGAGACGGGCCACCATATCAAAGAGAGGCAAAGCTCATCTCCATGAGTAAAGAAAAGGGATATATGCTTGTACCAGAAATGACAAAGAGAAGAGGAGGCTGGGCCCAGGCTGAGCAGTGCTCAAAGAATGGGTCCCTGATAGGTAGAGAGGCCACAGAGTAACTTGGCAGTGATATAAACCCTCTCGTCCTTCTTTCTGCAAGATCTTAAGAAATGTGCCTATTGTATGCAAGTGTACCAGACTGGATTTTTATTTTGGAGAAGCGAAAAAGTAGAGTAAAACCAGAACTTTCTTTAAAGGGCAGCCATATAAGGGGTTACATATACATAATCTCAGTCCATCCTCTGTAGTACTATTAATGTCCATAATTATGGATAAAGAAACTCAAACAGAGAGGGTAATTTTCCAGAGGTCACAGCTTGTAAGCAGCATAAGCTGAGACTCAAAAGTAAGTCTTTCTATCTACCTGACTCCAAGACTGGTATTCTCAACTGTTACACTACTATTGCCTCTCAGATTTCCAGTGCTTCAACATAATTTTGACTGATGGTATACGGTAAATGTGTTAAATTAATGTAACTGTCATTACACGTTAAAAGCTTTTCATATTATTTTACCACAATATTTAAATAACCAGTTAAAATATGAAAGAAAAGTCTCTAGTAATACTGTGAAAAAAGGAAACCTTGTTATTTAATCAAATATGACAAGATTGCTAGAAATGCTTGACAGAATGTAACAGTGGCTTAAATGACTGCTTCCCCCAATATTTTGCAATACTTAGCATTTGATGACTTTTTTTTCATGTTTCCTGTTAGCTGCAACATGTGCGTAATAGAAAGAGTTCTTTCAAATATTCACTGTCGAAATCTATGAAGGGCGCCTGGATTGGCCAGCCCTGAGTACATGCCTGGCCAGGATTTTCTGCGCAGAGCTCATTGGCTGTCGTTTTTAAGAGTCTGAAAATTTGGGGCTGGGGTGGCCCCGGGGATCACACAGAGGGACTCTGTCCTGGTGCCAGCACAGGCAGTTTTGAGAGCCCCCTGTTCACCCCACACTGAGCACCAATGGACCTTCTAAGGAAGGTACAGGGGAGAGGCCTCAGGCTTCGGGACCCCAGCTCAGGTGGCAGCACCTGTGGCCACTAAAATCAGGAATCCTGCCCTCAGGTCACAACCAATCCTTCCTTTCAGGTCATATTAAGAAAAAGTTATTGTTTTCTGACACCATTAATATTAAAAAAAAAAAAAAAAAAAAAAAAAATCAGGGAATGAAGAGACCTGTATAGGATGTCATCATTTTATTTTGCCAAACTGGGATTTTAAAAGAAAAAAAAATTCTCTATTTATCATTACTTCATAAAAATAGGATCGGAATAAAGAACAGCTGTCCATTTTTCGAACACACACACACACACACACACGGATGGTGACGTATAATAAATACTCATATGCAAACTGCCTTTATTAATAATAACGGCAGCCAACATTTATTTTCACTTACTAAGTAATAGGCATTCTTCTAAGTGTTTTAGATACATTATCTCACTTATTCCCCAACTCTATGATGTAGGTCTCTTATTAATGCCATTTTAAAGAGAAGCGAACTTAAATAATTTGCTCAGAGTCCCACCCCAAATAGAACATGGATTCAAAACCAGGCAGTCAGGCTCCAGAGCACCTAATCTGCTTTTTCTAAAGACCACTTGGTAAAAAAGGCACAGCTCCATGTGCTACAACCCCAGTTCTCATGATGCTTGTGAGAGCCACTTACTAGTTTGGTGATCTTGACCAATTTATTCAAACTGGGTCTGCCTCAGTTTCCTTACCTGAAAAATGATGATAATGATAGGCCTTTCATAGGGTTTGCTATGAGGAGTTAATGCAAGGAAGAACCTAGTTCAGGGCTGGCAGTAGAGTAAGCACCTATAAATTACTATTATTTTATTATTGCCAGTAGTTTGAGTGTGGATAGCTAAGTTAACTGTAAACTGAAACATCATTCTCATACTATACTCTGGGTTCAGTTATTCCTAGTTACCAGTTTTGTTCTTTTCATAAAGTCAAAGCATTTCTCTGGGTGTTTTTTTAGATAGACTCCAGGACCATGTTGACTGTTTATTCCCCTACGCCCATCCTCCAGTGACTACAACAGATTAGATTCTTACTTTCAAAGCAGGCAACCAGCGACAGAGCACCTCTTGAGGAAAGCTCGCAAGGTTTTCTCTGCCTGTGTTTTCATCAAGTAAATTGCAATGGGAAAAGTCATTTCCAAGACTCCTGACTTCCCCCAACTCTGCCTACTGCTCATGGAGATGAAAGATTATCCCAGGATTGGGGTGATGGGGGTGCTTGTATGGCCCCATAAAGCAACAGGCAAGTTTTAGGGCAATTTAGTTTCCAAGAATGTGTCTCATAGTTTTCCCGCAAAATTCCACCCAAGGTGAGATTTGTTAATTAATTAATTCAATAATGTTTTATTGAGTTCTCACCTCATGCCAGGACCGGATTGCAATAGTAAATGAAAGGATGGAATCCTTCTCCTAAAGATGCTGACCCCAGGTGGGTGGGTAGGTGGAGGGGCACTGAGAAGTAATCAGTCAGTTAAGATGAAGAGTGGCCAGTGTCCGGGTGAGGATAGATCATAATAGAGTGCATGGAGTCAGGGGATTTAACCCAGACTCTATGGCTAGGGAAGGAGGTCTCAGGGTCAAGGACATCCATGCTGGCTAGTCCAAGCTAGGCATTAGCCAGATGAAGGTAACAAAAATGAAGCGGAATGAACTCCAGGGCAGAGGGAAGAATATGGGCAAAAATAACAGAAATATGTTATGTTTTAGGAACTGCACACACTGTAGTAAACACTTTACTGAAATCAAACATAATGAATCTATTTGGGCTTCTCTTTCATTTAGTCATAAAGAAAAAAATTCTTTAATTTTTTTTTTAATTTTTAAAAACTTATTTTTCAACGGCAGTTGATATATAATATTATATTAGTTTCAGGTGTACTAAACAACATAGTGATTGGACATTTATGTACCTCACAAAGTGATCACCCCAGTAAGTCTATTACCCATCTGATACCGTACATAGTTATTACAATGTGAATTTATACAATAATGCAGCTCAGCATTGAACATCTACCACATAATCAGATGGATCCCATAAGAGGTAGTGGAATTTGGCTTAGCATCTGGGTGACAGATTAGCAGAAAATCCTAAGAACTTTTAAAAATATAATCATGTTACAAGTTAAGAAATTTGAAGGTATTTTTCACTAGCATGATTCTATCATAGATTTAAGCATAAGATAGGAAAGAAGAGATCATAATATATTTACCTTGATTTCTGTTTTTTGAAAGTTAAGGCAATATGAACTTGGCTTGTGGAATATATAGATATTCCTGAAAAACATTATTTATAATAGGTTATTGTCATTATATGCAACAGACTAGTACTACATGTTGATTTTTTTTAGATTTAATTACAGGCAGCACAAGGCAAAGACAGATGAAAGTCAAAAAATAACTCAGAGAGGAGAAAAGTGGTTGCCAGGGACTGAGAGTGGGGAAAATAGGGAGAGGTTGGTAAAACAGTACAAACTTTCAGTTGTATGATAAATAAGGTTTGAAGATCTATGTATAACACGGTGACCATAGTGGATAACACTGGATTGTACAATTGAAAGTTGCTAAACGAGTAGAACTTAAATATTTTCACCAAAATAAATAAATACATACATACATACATACATACATACATACATACATAAATAAAATGCGTGAAGTGATAGATGTATTAATTAACATGATGGGGACATCTTTCACAATGTGTACCCATGTCAATTCAAAATAACATACACTTTAAATATCTCACAATTTTCTTTGTCAATTATACCTCAATAAATCTAGAGAAAAATAACAACTGTATTGAATTACCGTGTTTTCCCGAAAATAAGACCTAACCGGAAAACAAGCCCTAGCATGATTTTTCAGGATGACATCCCCTGACAAGCCCTCATGCATCTTTTGGAGGAAAACTTAATATAAGACCCGGTCTTAATTTTGGAGAAACACAGTAGTTACCGAAAAGGACAAAAATGATGTCTCTCAGTGAATAAACTGTGAAAACTGGTTTGGTTCTTAATGTTCTATGTGGACAATCAACTCTGACATTTTTTTTCTTCTAACACTTTTGTTTGATATTATATCAACACCAGACTAACATTGGCTTAACTCTTTTAAGTAATAGCTTTAAATTAAAAGCTTATATATCTGCTATATTAAATGCACACACAAAAATTTGTACTTACTGAAAGCATGCACAGAAGTCTTCAAAATCTAACCATATTTCTTTAGAAACACCAGTATTTATTGCTGTAAGCTCCTCCTGTGATTTTTCCTGTAGTGTTGTCCGGCTGACCAAATCTTGCTCCAAATTAAATCCTTCAGCTGGATGGGCTGTGTCATTCAATCCAAGGTCTGTTAGTTCCTCTGTGCATGGCAGGAGACAGACATGTCAAATACTTCTATGTTGTTAAATATTAAATTATTAAGCTATGGAAAATTATACTGGGGAGTTCACATATCAAAGTCTATTTTTGAGAAAACATTTACTTAGACAACACTTACATGCAAGCCTCAAATTTATGGAGGTCCATACAGAGACACATTTTCATATACTCAGGAGAATTTATTCATGGCATATGCATAGTAGAGTGTTCAGAAACTTCTAAATCACTTTCATCAATTTGGGCACATATTCTTTAGAGATTATAGAGTTATACAAGAAATTAGCTAGCTTATGAACTTGAAAACTGCTATAGACAGATATCTTCATATAAGAGGGAACGGCTCAGACAACAGAAGAAGTAAAAACTTGAAAGATCTATTGCGATTAATGTATTTCAGTAAGTGACCTGATTAGTCCACACAGTTGGTGATTTCATAATCTTGTTTCATGTTCCTCAGGTAATTCCATAAAATTCTGACAAACTTCTTAAACCTAAATTTGCTGCCTTACATTTTATGGGATTTGAGGTTGGGCCAAGTCTTCTTTATTTAGGAACTGAGGAATTTGCAATACTTGTAGTGCTTTGATCACAACGTGCATGCATCAAAACCTATGAACTTGACTCATGGACTTTAATCAGATTGTCTTTTATTTTGACTTTAAGTATGAATTTAACCAGTGAGATGATCTGATTTTTCTTGCCCAGAGCCGATTAGAGTCAGTACATCAGACAGACACTGGAGAGAACTTGATGAGTGGCAGGGGGAGGGAGAGCTGAACGTTGTCAAGAGGAGAGACCCCTTTGTGCTTTGATGTCCATGAAAAAAAGTCATGAGAAGGTTATCAATTTACCTTTTCCTGGTATAAACTGCGAAGCAACATTACCCTGTGAATTGAAAGGAACACATTTAAAAAACATGTATAAGTTTAATAAAACATTACAGCTATCTAAAGTACCACAGTTTTTAAAAGAGTTAATACAGTTTTTAAACATTGAAGAACTATATTTTTAAAATACTTACTAAAGCATACAGTAAAACAGAATTTGTTTTTAATCTTAAAATTCAAAAAATGTGAATTTAATGAAATAATTGATTGAGGGTTTAAGTTTGACATTAAAATGCAGAATATTTTAATTTATTAAATGATTGAATCTTGTAGTAAAAGTTAAATTAAAACAATAATATCCCTAAGTAGATATATAACTTGACATGAGACACCTGTCGTTAATACAGGTTGAATATAATGAGATTATGATTGCCAATTAATGGATAAAACCTAGAAAGACTAGTTTTAAATTACAAAAGTGGTTCCTCAAAATTTCAAAAGGGAAATTAAGTCAAATTCACATGTACAACTCTGTTTTCTCTGGAACACAATTAAAATAAGTGTAAAAGATAAAATGGTATAAATTTGTACAGACTGATGATGGGTAATGTTGACAACATTTTGGATGATGTAAAGTGGCAGAACTTATCTCTAACAGAGTAGAGATAACTGAATATTCCGTGTTAGTAAAAAGAAAGCCAATTCATTTCTCAAGACACCAGAAAAAATTAGTAGGCAACTGAGAAATAGAGAATGAAATATGAACTGAAACAAAGGAATGGGTTGAACAACTGTATAAGGAACAGACAATTCCCCACTTATCCCTAATGCATTTAGCATCTATAGTTCTTCTGCCTAAACAGGACACTGGGAGTTGCTTAAGTGGAGAAATTACATGAGAATTCTGCAGATCTGGGTTCACACAAACCATGGAAAGCAGGAGAAGCTAAGATACAGAGAAGAGAGGAATTAAGTAAATGTTCACAGGCTGAACCATGAGACTTTCGGAAACTCCGTGCTGCTTGCCTTCAATAACAGTGATGGCTAGTGTATGCCAATCCCTGGGACCCCAGATTAGATGAGCCTCAGTGGGAGAAACTGACCAGAGCCTAGGAAACACCTCACGGATTCTGACATTTGGAGTTAATCTCACCTTCAAATGAAGCTAACTCATCCCATGATCCTAAATGAAAGCTACCAGTTGTCCAGCTCTATCAGTGCCATAAAGCTGCTTCCAATCATTGGGTCTTTAATGTCATAAATTCCTTAAATGCATGTGTACAACAACGTATGACCAGACGACTGAAGAAAGATTCTTATATAAAAGAAACTGATTGGTGTGGGTGAAGAGAATCATAGAAAACAGAAACAATCATAGAGGGAGAAAATTTTAAATTAGCAATATCAGAAAGATAAGAAGAAATTCGTTTTTCAATAATAAACTTCTACAAAAATATAATCACAAACAAGTGTTGGTGAGGATGTGGAGAAATTGGAATCTGTGTGCACTCTGGGTGGAAATATAAAATGGTGCAGTCGCTATGGAAAACAGTATGGTGGTTCCTGAAAAAATTAAAAATGGAACCACCATATCCAATTACATATTCAACAACTATTCCACATCTGGGTATATACCTAAAATAATTGAAAGCAGCATTTCAAAGAGGCATTTGTACACCCATGTTCATAGCAGCATTATTCATTGAGTGTCCATTGATGAGTAAATGGATTAAAAATGTGGTATATACATGCAATGCAATATTATTTCACCTTAAAGGAAAAAAATTGACACATGATACAACATGGATGAACTGTGATGATATTATACTAATTGAAATAAGCCAGTCACAAAATACAAATACTGCATAATTTCATTTATATGAGGTTCCTAGAGTAATCAGATTCTACAGACAAAAAGTAACATGGTGATTTTAAGGGTCTGAGGAGAGGTGGTGATGAGAAATTGTTGTTAAATGGGTATAATGTTTTCGTTTTGTAAGACGACATGAGTTCTGGAGATTGGTTGCATAGCAATGTGAATGTATTTAATATTGTACCAAGAAAAAGAAATTCTCAAAAAAAAGTATAAAAAAATTCTCCATAACTAAAAAACATGAGTTTCCAGCTTGAACAGGCTCAGGGAGTACCTAGTTCACATTAAAAGACTCATCACCAAAGCCAATCATTGTAGAATTTTATTATTCCAAGAATAAAAGGAAAAACTCTAAAACTTTCAAGAGGGCAGAAAGAGTCACATATAAAAGATCAACAATCAGAAGGTTATCTGTATTCTCAAGATCATTACTTGAAGGAGGAAGACAAACGATTAAGGAAGCAATTCAAAATTCTGAGAGAAAGAACATCGAAACTGGATTTCTATATCCCACCTAAATATAAATCAGGTGGGAGGGTGGAAGATAGATATTTTAAAACATACAAATTCTCATTATTTTCACTTCCCATAAATAGTTTCTCAGGCAATATTAGAGAATTAGGGCATAACCTAGGAAGAGAACATAGTTTCTAGAAAATAAGAAATCAATCAGAAGAAAGAGACAGAAAATGAAGTCCAAAGATGACAGGGGCAGGCTTTCCTTAAGTTTAAAATGGAGCAAAAGAGCAAAGGATTCCAGCGAGTGATGTCTCCGGGAAAATAGTTGGCATTAATAGCATCTGATGTGTTTGTGTGGCGAAGGGTGTTTAGAGGTATTTTCTTTTTTCTCTTCTCTTCTCTTCTCTTCTCTTCTCTTCTCTTCTCTTCTCTTCTCTTCTCTTCTCTTCTCTTCTCTTCTCTTCTCTCTTCTCTTCTCTTCTCTCTTTTCTTCTTTCCTTTCTTTCTTTTCTTTATTTTAGCATTTGAAAAAGGCTACTAATGTGTCATTGAAAATATGCAAATGAAAAAATGCACTAGTTAGCTTGTACAAAAAGTTGCACAAGGAAAGAAATGTCATAATATTTGCCTCAGCAGTAATAATCCTTACACAGCTAAGGTGTGAAATGAAAAATATGTGGAAAACAGAGGAAAGTGGAGGGATGTGGAGATAAGTGAGTGCTCAATTCTTATCTTCCATAACAGAAAGTCGAGAAATAATGTTTACATTGATAGATAAAAAAATAACAGAATCCAGTCATTTAACAAACCGGTAACGGTTTCTGCCATATATGAGGCATTTTCATAGGTGCTAAAGGAGAAACAATATATAATAAAACCAATGTCTCAGTTATCATAAAGCCTTCTATTTAGAAATACGGAGATACATATCAGAAGACAGTTTTGTTTTGTTTTTAATTGGGGAAGGGGAACAGGACTTTTATTGGGGAACAGTGTGTATTTCCAGGGATTTTTCCAAGTCAAGTTGTTGTTCTTTCAATCTTAGTTGTAGAGGGTGCAGCTCAGCTCCAGGTCCAGTTGCCATTGTTAGTTACAAGGGGCACAGCCCACCATCCCTTGTGGGAGTCGAACCGGCAACCTTGTGGTTGAGAGGATGCGCTCCAACCAATTGAGCCATCCGGGAGCTCGGTGGCTCAGGCGGTTGGAGCTCCATGCTCCTAATGCTGAAGGCTGCCGGTTCAATTCCCACATGGGCCAGTGGGCTCTCAGCCAGAAGATTGCTGGTTTGACTCCTCGACTCCCGCAAATCAGGATGGTGGGCTGTGCCCCCTGCAACTAAGATTGAACACGGGCACCTTGAGCTGAGCTGTCGCTGAGCTTCAGAAGAAACTCTTAAAGTAGGTGAGTGTGAAAAGGCAGGCTAAGTAATGAGGAGTGGAAGACAGGTTGACTTATTTTTATGATCTTACTGGTAATTTGTGACTCTTTAAAATGATTGCATGCAACAGTTTAGATTTTTTTTAAAAATTTTTAAAATGTTAATGTCTATTCATTTTCCTTACAAAATTCTCATCTTATAGTCTCTGCTTTTCAACTAATACTGACAAAAAATTATTTACCTATATGTAATGGTGTGTCCTCCAAGGTATCGTATGCCATCTATAGAGTCTGGTAGAAGTAAACTATGGTTCATTCATATAATGAAATAGTAAGAATAAAGATACTCTTTAGGTATAGATATGAAATTATTGCCAGTATGTATTGAGTAAAAAGTTTCTTTTTATTTGTTAAAATATGAGTAGAAAAAAAGGAGGTTGTGGAATAGTGTGTGTGTGTGTGTGTGTGTGTGTGTGTGTGTGTGTCTTTGTATTTATGTAAAGAAACCCTGACAGTGCCCTAAAGAGGGCAGAGTAGTGAAAACAAAAGGGACATTAACGGAAGTAAGATTTCTTGATGTATGCCTCATATTTTTATTTTTTAACATGTGAATATATTCTCTATTAGAAAAATAAATACCTTTTTACACCCACCACACTGGCAAAAGTTGAAATGTCAGACAATGTAAGTGTTGGCCAGGATGTGAAGCAAAGAATATTCTCATCCAGTGCTGACAGCCATGGGTATGGATACCCCACACTAGAAAACTGCTTGCTATTTTATTGTGAGGTTAAACAGGTAAATGCCCTATGTCCCATCAATTATACTCCCAGGTTCATATTCTAGCATGGTTCCCTAGTCTAGTATCCCCTGGGGCCAATGGTAAGATTTCAAGAGTCCATGAAAATGGACAATTGTTTAAAATTATATCTTTAGCTGAAGTTCAACATTTTCTTCAATGACCAATTTATCAACTCAGATAAGTAGCCACAATGTTATTAGCAATAACTGTGACATTATCCACAAAAGAAATCACAATCTTTTACATGATATTATAGTTGTGCAAATATCTTAAAATGTCACGTATGCTGATCACACCTTTGAAATTGCAGCAAATAAGCCCATTGTTAGATATCAAGGGGTCATATCTTCCTGTGTATACATACTCCTGTGACCTGTGCTGGACAACTATCTGGCAAACATATTTAGTAGTCATTCAACCACCAAGCAGTGAAGTTGTGTTCTCACAAAACTAACCCAGACAGCTTTATTGCCTTCCACTGTTCCCTAACAAAAATATTCAACCAATATGCAGAAAGAGATGAGTTGTTTCATTGTGTGTTAAAATTTCAGAAAATTCAGAAAGGAAGCCATAGCACATAAAAGTTTATGAGCCCTGGAACTAAAAAAACTCTTGAACATGTGTACAGAGACTTCATGGTACCATTGTTTGCAATAGTAAGAAACAAGAAGCAATGACTATATCCATTAACACTGTGAAAGTTATGCATTAATTACCTTTGACCAATGAAATGCATGAACTGTGACCATGCAAAAGAGCTGAATCTCACAAATGACGTTGAATGAAAGACGTTCCAGAAGACTTAATGTAAGAGTCCATTTAAGTAAAATTACATAACAAATTAAGCTGTATACTGTTTATAAATATATACTTAATTGGCAAAATTCAGAGTACGGAGTTAATACCAAACTGTAAATGGCAGATAGGAAACACAACACAGAAGAGACACACAGGGGACTTATGTAAGAGAAGAATATTCCATTATGCTCATCTAGGTGATGGATACATAAAAGCTTACTTTAACATTAATCTTTATTCTGTTCAGATGTATGCTATACATTCTTTTTATGCATAATATATCTCATAATTTAAGAAAAATATTACAATTAAGAAATGGATCACTAATAAGAGTACCATAGTTAGTTACCAGAGATGTAGTTCCTGTCAATTGACTTAATTCTGGCTGGCTCAAGTTTGCAGTTTCCTCATTTTCATTAAAGGAACATAAACCAGATCCTGGAGGCTTCCCTTTGTTAATAAGAGATCGTACATAATGACTAATGGAAAAAAAACAACACAAAACAAAAAACAAACTTCTGTTATCTTAGTATCTTGTTTAAAGTTACTAATAAGTAACTGCAGTTTTGTTACTGAGATGTAATTAGCATATAACATTATATTAGTTTCAGGTACAACAAATAATTCCACATTTGTATATACTGTAAAATGATCACCGCAAATCTAGTTAACATCCATCACCACATAGTTATGGTTTTTTTTTCTTGTGATAAGAACTTTTAAGGTCTACTCTCTTAGCAACTTTCAAATATACAATATAGTATTATTGACTATAGTCACCATATTGTACGTTGTATCTTCAGGACTTATTTACTTTATAACTGGAATTTTGTACATTTTGACCCTCTTCACCCATTTTACCCACGCAATCTGTTCTCGATGAGTTTGATTTTTGGTTTTTGGTTTCTTTTTTTTAACTTATATTTTATTTTTTAGATTTCACATATAAGTGAACTATGGTATTTTTCTTTCTCCATCTGACTCATTTCACTTAGTATACTGCCCTCAAGGTCCATCCATTGTTGCAAATTGCAAGATTTCCTTCTTTTTTTATCACTGAATAATATTCAATTTTATGTTAAGAAATTGCAGTTTTTCAACAATAAAAAGTTCTAATTTTGTTCATTTTATTATTCCCATTCTTTTACAATTAATTATTTTTTTCTTTGTGTCAAAAACATTGAATTCTTTCTATGTTACTAAAGAAATGTTCTCTATCAGTCAGTGCAATTGTGTAAAAATTTTCTGGAAACTATTTTAAACCCTTTTGCCACAATTGCCGGATGAATATATCCGAAATTTTTATACATAAAAATGTCATTTATATACAAAGCAGCTCAAATTGTTGTTATTAAATGCAATAAAAGAGTCAAAATGTAACTTTTTGTTTTTTTGTGGATTTCTGACACATTTTAGGAAAAGCTTGAAATCAGTTAACACAGTGAAAGTGTTAAAGCTGTGGTTGCTAATTTTGAATATTCATCAGAACATAGGAATTTCACAACATTTAGAATTGATTTACTTAAGTATCAGATTAATGGATCAATGTAATAGGTTCAGAGTCAAAATCTTAATTATGAGTCTTGAGCACTTACGTTTATAATTGGGACATTTATACTAGCAACTCAAGTTTACAGTATTTCCTTTCAAGTTAATTGCTAACATGACCCCAAATCACCATTGCCATAGCTAGAAATCTATAGGCACAGTAAAAAGACATTTGTTATAATAAATAAATATATATATATATATATATATATATATATATATATATATATATATATATATATATATATTAGGTAAATGTGTTTCAAATATAAAATAAAATTTCATGTATACACACTTCCTAAACTTGCATTTTCTTCCTGGCTAGTGTTCTGTAAAACAATTCACCTCAAGCTAAACATCTTTGATTTACCCGAAACTGCCACTAGAGGGTAGCACAAACATATATATGAGGCTCCCATTCCATCAAACAATGCCAGGAGCGAAGAATGGGCATACCTAACATGTTGCTACAGTGACAGTGTTCCAAAGAAAGGCAGTAGTGGCAGCTGTCACTTTCAAGGGCTTGCCAAAAAGAAAAACAAGAAAAAAAGGAACCTGCTTTTATGTTGACTTGATAACGCTTCACAGCAAACCGGGAGAAAGGACATTTCTTTCACGTAGAATGAAACGCCAATCATATACCTTTGTTTGGCCCTGACAGATAGAACGAATATGCTAGCAAACTCATAATAGTTTCAAGTAGTGAATAGATTAATTGAATCCAATTAATTGCTAAAGTCACCTGTACCTGGGTCATAGAATTTAATCTACCTTAATCAAATAATAAAGGTGAAAGAAGGTATAAGAAAATCAAGTAAGGAAGTAAATGCAGGAGTTCAGGTTGTGAAACCAACCCATTTGTGGTCCCTGTTGACACAGATTTTAGATGTCTGGGTGTGGCATTCTGAATCATGAGAAAACTTGTCCTGGTAGTTAGCAGCCATGGTTCTTACAATCCACAAAATCTCTGACTAATATGCACCCTCGGTCAGCTGAGAAAAATTAAAAATGACCTGGAATGGTAAAATCACTATCTGAGTGGGTATCATTAAGCATAAAATTAATTAGAAAAATAAAGAATCATTAACATGTTAATGTTAAATTTAGGAAAATTCTACATATATGTGGGTTTGCTTTTTTTTTGTTTGTTTGTTTTTGTTTTTTGCATTTGAAACACATGAAAGAGTTTAGCATGTTATATAATCCAACAAATTGGGTTTTAAAATGTATATATGATTAAGCTAAAAGAAAATTTTGGTTCGTAAAGGCTAATAGTACATATGGGAAAAATTAAGGTTTGCAAATACATGAGTTTATTTGAACTTTTAATATGACTTAATACTTGGCAAGATTTTATTTGCTATAATTTTGGCATTCAAAGTACTTAAAGAGAAAATAAAATATACAGTAGTAATGTTGTAAATGCAATTTACGATGTTTAAATTCAGCTAACTGAATTTATTTAAAGGTTTTATAGGAATTAATATATTTATGTATAAAACAAAAATTATTATAAATTAAAATGAGTTTGAGGAAAATGTAAGTAACAAATTTTAAAACCCAAAGTAGCAGCAAATGGCCTTTTCTGTTTATGAAACTGTCCTTCAAGGCTTGACATTGCTAATTTCCAATGTCTGTGCTGCCTGGGGGTGCCTCCTCATCCACTTCTCAGTTCGATCATCAATGCATAGAAATGACAAGAGTCTTAAAGATTAAAGATTTGAAGAATATCTGTAATATTTTCAACTTAAATAGAGTCCATAAAACTGTAAATTAACTAGCAATGATGTAAAGAGGTTTTAAGAGTAGGATAATACTTTTCTAAATTTTGACTGCTTTTCTTCTTCAGTTTCTATTCCTATCCTGGATTTTATTAGGTTAGTTCAAAAGTAATTGCAGTTTAAAAGGTTAAAAATAACTGCAAAAACCGCAATTACTTTTGTACCAACCTAATATCATATCCAAAGGAATGACCATATCTAATGATCATTATGTGTGTGACCTATAATATAAGTCATGCAATACTTTTAACAAAGCTTTACTGAAGTTTAAAATACACTCAGAAAGTACTCTGGTGCCTGTCCAGCCTGCCCCTGAGTGTGTCGTCCTTGTAGGTGGCCAGGTGATGATCTGGAGCAGTCTGAAGTGGGCCACTGAGCCTACTGGCCCTGGAACCTCCTGGAAGGGGACCTGCTGTAGGCCTAGTTCAGCCACAGTCTGTGCTTGCCTGGTGCCACCTGGCACGAGGCACACAGCAATCCAGAAATGGCTGCCACCTGAGCTGTGCTTGGAGGTACCTCAAGAGGGCAAGCTGCAAACCAAGGCTGTTTGTTGCTACTACCGGACTTAGGGCTGCTCAGCCAGAGGTACAGGATATACAGAAGCCAGATACTGCTTGTTTGGGTTTTGTGAACCTTTGAAAGATTTTAGGAAAGTCTGCAGCATGAGCCAAGGCAACTGTTTATATGGAAAAGCTGCTGGAAGCAGCTTGGGTGTGTCTTAAAATTAGGTGTGGTGGGGTCTGAGGGAATAACTAGGGTGGAGCAGAGAAAGGTGATAGCCAGTTTGATGGAGACTCAGATACCGGTGACTGACTACATCTGCAGGCAGGGAGGGAGAGGGCTCAACAAAGAAACAATTGCTTCTGCCAGCTCCTCTATCCAGGAGAAAGCTGCCCCTCCAGCCCTCACCCTGAGGCCAGAAAGCTCGGTATGTGGGACTGGCCCATTCTGATCTCTGCCCCTCCTACTAGTCGCGAGGTGGCTTCTTCTGAATGTCTGTAGTTTTAGGGCTTTGGTTCAGCTAGACTTCAAGTGATTCTCAACAATGGTTGTTGTGTGGTTTAGCTGTAATTAATGTAATGAGAGGAAGTGAACAGAGCATTTACCTACTCCGCCATCTTGACCAGAAATCCTACATCCATGTGTTCTTAATTTCAGTTACTATATTCCTTGTTTATAAACTTTCTGTTTGATTTCTTAAAATCATTTTACATACTATTAGTTATTTTTATATGTTTACATCTTTATTGAGGGATACTGGAAGTACAATTAATCACATAAATTCAAAGTATAAATTTTATAATTTTTGATATATTATATTTGTATTTCCATGTATTAGTTATGTATTTGTTATTACTGCATAACAAATTACCACAATTTTAATGATAATCATCATATCCTCAACTCATATCACCTACTAATCCCTCTTTTTATTGCTATTTGTGGATTTTTGGTCACTTCTCTGAACTCATTAAAATTTTAGACCCAAGATCATAGTCCTTCTAAATACTCTATTGTCATATTCAAATATTAGCAAATTTAGATTCCGTCTCCTCCTCCTCTTCTTCTCCCATTTTTTTCATTGTCATTGGTATATTTAGTTCTTTTTTCTCTCTCTCTCTAAAGGTGACAAACTTCATCTCCCAAGTTTCTATGACAATCATCTAGTCTTGTGATTTAATTATCAGGCAATAACCCAAAACATGCATGAGTGCTAAGGTTTAAGTAAAAGAAAATACCTTTTTGTTCTAAAATAGTAACCAAAACTGTAAAGCCAGATATACTTAGGCCTTATTTTAACCAATTCAAAATTTATCTTAACTATTTACAATTACAAAGTAGAACCTAAAAATATTGTTTTCCAATAATCACTGCATTAACACAAGCTTTAGTACATTTGTCACTAAAGTATAAATTTCTATTTATGAAATGAAATTGTTTGAAATGTTTTAACTATCATATTAGGACACCTAAATTCAATTGGACTTTGTAATAGGACAAGAAATATTCCTCCTACTTATATAATAAAAATGGGTTAGATTTTTCTCATGTTAATCTATAAATAGAAATATAGGTCAACTAATAAAAACTAATATAACTGTGTCATAATAAAACACTACAATTATAGGCAGATTACTTATTCATTCCTTTCAACATTATACAAAATTTATGCAATGATGAAAATGTTGTTTTAGAATATTTGACTATTGAGAACTTAAAATGTGGCTTGTGCCACTAAAGAATTTTAAAAAAATTTTTTATTAATATTAATTAACATAATTATATTTATATAGCCACATGTGCCTGGTAGCTACAATAGTAGATAAATATAGTAAAAAAAAATCTGAACAACTTAGATGCCCCAAAATATTTTGAATTCAATTAATATTTACTGAGCACCTGTTATATCCAAGTTACCATTTAAATATTAAAGTATTACGTAACAAACCCCATATGTAACCCTTGAGATCCCCGTTATAATTATACATAAGCCATTAACTCATTTAAAAAAAATTTGATGGTATTTTTTCTCATTGCACCCAGAAATTTAGGGTCAAATTTCAAGGAGGCAAGGTTATTAGAAGTAGACAATCTTGAACATTGATAAAGAAATCATTAGAACTCTGAAAGAAAAACTGAAACCACAACAAAACCAGTCAAACAAATACATTCCAGAAAAGGCCAGTAGTCTGGGGTCACTGAGTGCTAAGGTAAGTATAGTTTCTTGAAGTCGCTCTGACATAAGAAGACAGTAGAGCTATAATGTTCAGTATGATTCATCTAGGCAACAAAGAAGGCTTCAAGTGTGCTCTACTTAGGAAGAAAAGACATTTTTAGTATATTCATAATATATACATTACAAGTCATTGACATAATACAACTTTTTACCAAATGGATGACAACAGTGATAACATTTTATTTCATATATATTGTATTACAGCATCAGTTAGGATTATTTGTGTCCCAAGTAACAGAAAGCCTAATTCATGGTAGAATTAATAGAAAAAGAAGTTTTTCTATTAACTGCAAAGTCTAACAGGATTGAAAAATAACTTACACAATATTCTATTACCTATCTAGAAACCTAATAAGAAAAAAACAAGAATACAGTGGGGCATATAATTGTTGTGAAATATTTGAAGATCTGACGTGTAGAAAGGAAATGAAGAACTGAGTCATATTATTTTAACTGCTTCACAGGTTATTCATTTTAGGGGAAGAACTATATTCACTTAGTAAACATCTTGTCAGAACATGTTACTTGCTAGATAAGGGAGTAGGGAGGGATAAAGTAGTACATGCTTTGAGGACACAGTCTGCGAGGAGGCAGCACAAAACCAAAATGGAGGGCTAGCCTGCTCTCTGAATGAGAACTACAGTGGAGAGAGAAGCAGGAGCAGGGAAGCGGCTACCCAATGTGGCGAGAAGCTTGGAGACTATGGATAATGGTGGTCAACTGGAATTTACAATAGTAAAGTAGCTGAATGATTTAAAAGCAGGAGTATGTAATATTCTCTTTTAATTAATTGTATTGCTCAAATATGACCAAAATATAATGCCTCCTTCAAGCTATCCATACTTCCCATGAAACCATTAGAAAAATCTGCTGTATGCACAAAAAATTTGGGTGTTTTTCTTGTTGTTTTGGTTTTGTTGGGTTGGTTGGTTTTAAAGAATGGGAAATACAGGAGTCAAGGTAAAGTGAGTTCTGGATCCAACTGGGTAAGGAACAGAGAGGAGAGAATAGCCATGGGAGGTGAAATGCAAACGAGGAGGCAGCAGAAGCAGGAAGTCACAAGCAGAGACACACATTTAGTTCAAGATAATAGACTGAACACAAATTTATTGTACTGTACTGTGATCTCCCTCCTACAATTCCACTGGGGTCTCAGAAGAAATAAAAATAAATAAAAGCACAATCATGCAGAACTGGCAAAATAGAGGTGCCATGATTGGAATGGTAATCCATCCCTTATCGTCATACAGGAATAGATTGATGGCAAAACCGAGCAAAGCAGAGAACCCAAAATCTCATTAGGACCAAAAACAAAGAAAAACGATGGAATCCAAAATCTGTGAGGTTATCCTGAATCCTCTATGATGAATCTTAAATTAAAAGCAGCAGAGGCTAAGGAAAGACATAGGCTGTGGGCAATGCAGCAAGAAATGATGGAAAAACAAGTGTCCATTGGATACACAACAAAATCTTTACATGTACTTAAATTTAATAAATACCCACACTGTTGACAAAACAACAACAACAACAAAAATGATGGAAAGGACAGGTGAGCTAACTATCCAGTCACCTTCAGAGCAACTGAATTGAACTGTTGGCCTCATGTAAAACTTGCATTGTGGCTCTGAAGTGCAGCTTTAAATTGGAAGACTATCAAAGGGTGATGGGAGATGACAAGCACAGCAGGACCTCAAACACTTCCACCAGGAAGATGAGGAGCCATGATATCCGGAAGGAGAACCACATCTGTCACAGGCTGATGGCAAGTTCTTCCATCTCCTGCACAATCAGTGACATCAGGACTCTATTCAGGGTTCTAAGTATTCCTGCAAAATAAGTTCTTTGAAGTACAATCACAGAATTTTGGACATGCCTTGGTAAAGGCAATTATTACAGTTTGTTGTAATTATTTACTTATACATTCAGCTTCCCTAGAAGCTGACAGCCCTGTGGGGCAAGATAAGTGTGTTATTTTTCCATTTTCCAGTGAAATATAGTGCCTTATTGTATTAGTGCTCTAGAGTTGCCTAGGTTGCTTAAACAACAGTAATTTATTTTCTCACAGCTCCGGACGTTGGAAGTCTGAGATCAGAATGGTCAGTTTCTAGTGAGGACTCTCTTCCTGGCTTGCAGACAGCTACCTTTTCACTGTATGTCCACATGACCTTTCTTCAGTGGATGGAGAAAGAGTGTACTCTGTCTCTTCTTATGAGGACACTAATCTTATGACCTCATTTAACTGCACTTACTTCCTTAGCAGCTCTATTGCCAAAGACAGCCACACTGGGTTTAAGGCTTCAACATACAAATTTTAGCAGGACACATTCAACCCATAACACTCACACATAAAACATTAGCAAAATATGTTTGTTAATTAAGTGGATTAGAGAACTCATAAGCTATACAAGATCAAGGAAATATCCTGGAATAAGTATTATACATATAGTTGACCTTTTCATTAAATGGAAGTTCTTCAAAATGCTCCCATTTAACCACACAAACCACACTGTATATATATATATATATATATATATATATATATATATATATATATATATATATAAAATTATTATTTTTGAGAGCAAGATGCATTTGTAGGAAAGGATGTTATTTACTTACGTATCTGTTGGAATAGTAAATGGAGTCATTCTATAATTTAAAAATGGACTTGATATCTCAAGAAACTGTATAGGCTTCTTTATTATTAATTCTAAAAAAAAAAAAAACAGGAAGTGTGAGGTACTTTTGTTTTCATCTTCTAAGATTACACGCAGAACTTAACATTTAATGCTGTACTAATTATGTCACTATTCACCCAGCACATTACAATGGCGTTAATTGCTGAATGAATACACTTAGACAATAATGAGGTATTAGAAAAAACGAAAGGAGAAAATGCAAAAGCAAGGAAATGAACACAAAAAAGCTGTTGTTATTATTAACATAATTTAAGTTACTTGGAAATATATATATATCCCATAGATCTCCAGTTTATTTTATCATTCTTCATTAAAAACTGCATAAAGTAACTATGGAAAGGCTAGAGATGTTAAAACATAAACAAATGATGAATTATTCTCCTAGACCGTAATTTTTAAATTATTAGTGTTTCTTTTTTAATCCCAACTTGTGCTTCTACTTTAAAATGGATTTTTCATTGATGGTCTCATTCATTTCTTCTCTCGCCATCTTGGACTTTCTCCCATTCAAACTTGGTGCTCATGGGAAAAGGAGTAAGAATGAAGACTTGCAGAGAAAAATACTGAAGGCATAAAGAGTTAGACATGGATTGTGAGGAATTTAGAAATGAACTGAGAGAATAATAAGAGTAAGTTGGGAACAGTTCCTCCCATGTGAGTCTGTTTATTTCTGACACTACCATTCGTTAAGTGGCTATATGACAATATTAACACAGGAGGCAGTCGAGGGCAGAAGTTCTATTCCTACAGGAGTTTTAAATAGAAATCAGTTAATTCAAAGATCATGTCCTACAGGGTATTCTAGAATGATTTCCATATTAGAAATTCATTTGAGTAGCTTAATATATGCAATTTAAGGTTCCATATGATATTTATTACAAACCACTTTTACACCATCATAATAATCACAATGCCATCATCCAAAGAATGGCCTTGATACAGTTGGTCCATTTAGACATGAACCAAACTGCTCAACTTCTGAGATGTGGAGAATTCTTTAATTTAGACATAAAATTTAGACATAAAATTAAATGAAGGCTTTCGGTGTAATGTTGGGTGGTTTGCCTTGATATACATCTTTCGTTACCAATGAAATTATTAGACCTTCACATAGAGAAATGTTACTT
This sequence comes from Rhinolophus sinicus, assembly GCF_057876585.1. Classification (NCBI taxonomy): domain Eukaryota; kingdom Metazoa; phylum Chordata; class Mammalia; order Chiroptera; family Rhinolophidae; genus Rhinolophus; species Rhinolophus sinicus. The sequence continues at coordinate 17,428,341 of NC_142502.1, forward strand.
AGGAAGATACTCAGACATGAACCATACCTTGAGGTTCATCTGTTATGACAGTTTCTTTTTTTTGACGAAAGAGTTTCCAGGGAGGCACTGGGGGCGGTTTCGGTGGAGCTACAAGAGGGCAAGACCTGGTTCTGGTCACCAGCACAGGATGGCTACAGATGTGGGACAGGCCATATTCTCGTAGCTTCTCAGCAGAATTGGACTAAAAGATGGAAGGTAGATTTCAAAGAATTCTTACAATTGCTTCATGCATATAAAATAATACCTTTCGGTCATTATAAAAATACTATCACCACTATAGAGACATAGTGGTAATAAAGAAAAAAATAACCACCCATATTTCTACCTCCCTTAACATAAGCAATCTTACCGTTTGTATTTCTTCCCATCTTTTACTTTTTCTGGGGCTTCATTTTCTTATTTACAAATGAGAGTCTAGACCTATACGCTACTTTTGAGTTCTAAGAGTTTAAGACTCTTATGAGACTGCAAAACTCAGCACATCAGTTTGGGTCAACAATTAAGCAATCATTATTTTTATAGGTCAAAACTTTGATACAAGTACTTAATATGTAAAGTGTTATTTGTGTATTTGTTTGTGTGTTTTTAATCACCAGCAGTTGCTACATAATATTTTTAAAAATCCACTGCATTTAGTGGGTCAGGTCAATGAGGTGACAGCTATTGCCTTGTCTATGGTTTATTCCCTCATCCCAAACAGCAGCTCCCCCACAGGAAATCCCCATGGCCTGACAATGGAGCCATTCATAGAAGGACAGAGAATCGAGGCTGCCCTGTATCGTGCCAAATCAAGCAGTCTCCTGCACAGATCCTTCCCATATTCCACTGCTCAGATCTCCTGAAGCCACTTGGCTTTGGAACAGTTCAGAATTATACTTAAGCAGAACTTTAGTTACTGATTGATGGCTGGAATATGCCATAAGAAAGCAGGAAGTATGTGCAAGCTAAAGGAAGCAATACTGCAGTCAAATTCTGATGGTCACAGTCTAAAAGTTGAAACATTTCAAGTTTCATTAAACATTAAAATCTACTATTAACTACATTAAAGTCGGTTTTACCCAAACTGTTTTTCTTCCAAGTGATTTTGCATCATTGATTGCTATGGAAATAGCAATGCTTGCAAATGTAAATTTATAAAGCTGTCATTGGGACCAGAAACCTACCTATCAGCTTATTCCAAATTATTGCCTCAGCTAGAATATGCCTCGCTCTTGTGACTGTTTCTCTATAGTTCAATCTATACTTCAGGGAGACATAAAATAGGAAGGGATATCTGTGAAACAGGACAGTTCTTCCTGAATCCAGGGATTAATGAATCATTGCAATAATTAATTAGTAATTGTAAGAAGGAGTTCATCGGTGCAATACTGAGTCCAGATGAGCCACTTAAAAGTGTGTAAATATTCAAAATAAAAACAAAAGTGATTGATGTTTGTTTGTTTGTTTAAAGGCCTAATAAAAAAGTAGGTGAAATCGCCACATCCCTTATCCCTTTTGTGGATGTTAGTAATTTACTGAAAAAAAAATCAGAAACTATGGAATTATGCCTTAGAGTGACCTAAAAAAATATTTTTTATAGATGTTCTAAAGCCTAAAATTTTTTCCTACAATGTTAGCCCTGTCAAATTTTTGAACTTTTCCAACACTTGAAAGTAATCCTTTCCATGAGAATTTATAGTAGAATTTATTGATGTTATTCAGTAAGAAAATGCTTGAGTTATGGTAACAAAAAGTACATCACTATAAAATTTACATTTCAATAATATCCAAAATAGATGTCACACTCACAGTAGTATTTGTAAGCTGAATATTTTCAAGATAGTTTACTATTCATAAAATTTGGTACATGTCTTAATTCCTTCTTACAGTTGCAACCAAAGTTGTAGTCTATTTACTTTCTTTTTTTGAGCATTAAAAAATAAAACAATTTAAAGCATTTTGAAAATGTAAGGTATTGTGTCAAATGATGAGGTATGGTATTAGCACCTATTGTATTGTTTGAATAAATCTACACAAGTATAATACTAGCCTGATTTAAGGTATGTAAGCCAATTTCTCATACTTCATTTTATTTCCAACATACTGCACAATATTTCTGAATGATGAAAAGTAATACCATTAACAATAGTTACAGTTTGATGTTGAGAAACTTTGTTAAAGGATTTCAGGCTTCCTTAGGTTAGAGTTAGGGACAGAGAAGAATTAAGAATAGTGAAACATTTTAGTGAAATGTTGAGTATGCACTCAATAAATATTTTAAAATAATTCACATTTAAGACTTAAATCTGAAGTTTCCTTGCCCATAAGACCCTTTCATTCCTTTACCCCATCCCACCTTAAAAATTCTTTAAAATTAAAGGTTTGATAAGGTGGGAGAGTCGTTTTTAGATCTCCCAGATCACCAATTTAAATAAAACTAAAACATATTGAATACCCAAGAGCAAGAAAATGGGGAGATATGGCATAATTCATGACATCTTTCTCCTTCCCAAGTTTTGTTGTTTTCCTTGTGTTCTGGACCAATTTTTTAAATAAATGTAAGGTATTGACTTTCTTTTACATGTTGGTGTTTGGAGCTACAGTATTTTTAGCAATGCACTCCATTTAACAAAACTCCATTAGAATATTTTTTTTTCTGTAGATTTATCTTTAAAGCATTATATCTCCCTTATAATTTGATTTTTACCAGGAGAACTAGAACATCCCAATAACTAATGTAAAGAATCAGCAGGCGAATTAGGGAGAACGTGATACTACAGTCAGTTCACTATAGCCTTGAAGTTTATTTAATTACTGTTACAGACACTGGGCAAATTCCTGAGCCTCAGGGCCCCTTAAGCCATTTTCAACTTCACTCAGAGGATTTATAATATTTTTTGTGTCCTGAATCATTCCCACATCGCAAGCTGCTTCTAAGACTTCTCCCCTTGCAATCTATTCAACCTTTAGTAGTTCCCTGAAACCAGTGGGCTCACTTTCACCTCCAGATTTTCCAGCACAAGTTTCCCTCTGCTAGCTAACATGTACTATATAATGAGGCCTACCATGGTTGCATTTGTACAGACTTTTTTTTCTTGTCATTATTTTCTAAACAATACAGTATAGCAACTATTTATATAGCATTTACATTGGATTTAGGTATCATAAGTAATCTAGAGATGATTTAAAACATGCAGGAGGATGTGTGGAGGTTATATGCAAATCATATGCCATTTTATTTAAGGACCTTGAGCATCTGTGGATGGTGGTATCTGTGGGGGGTCCTGGACCCAATCCCTTGCTGGTACTGCATACTGCTGTACTTCTACTAGTCTTATACTTTAATGTAATGGATGCAGAACATATGGAATTCTAGAAACAAAGTGTTAGATATCTAAGTTTCCCAAAGGGTTAGGATTCAATAAGCCCCAAATGCAATAGGTTGTTTCTAAATTGAAGAGTAATCTGATGGTCTTTACCCTTTGTAAAGGAAAGATAAAAATGGTTTTTATGTCCAACGACAAAAGATAACAAAAAATACAGGAAACCCGTACATCCCAGGCAACTACTAAATATTATGCTGCCAAATATTTAACATCATGGAAAAATGTTAATGATAGTGTCAAGTGAAAAAGCTGGTTTCCAAACAGAACATAAAATTTAATTCCACGGTGCAAAAAAAGTATACATATGTACACACACACTATATGCATAGAAGAAATAACCAAAGGATATATGGCAAAATGTTAGCATTGCCTATGTCTAGGTATTTATACTATACATATTTTAGTTTCAGTCCCTTTGTATGTATTTCTTAAACTTTCTACAAGTTGTCAGATTTATAAGAAAAAAGCAGTTAACATTTTGTGTATTAGTTTAAGATACAAGGTGGTTATAGCAATGGTTTACCAGCTCTGAACGTGAGTTCATTTAAATCATACGTGGACGTTAAGAGAATATATACAGTCTGTTTATGGAAAGGTGATTCATTGTTATTTAGGAATGATTTACATGATTCTTACTAAAGTATACAATTTATATGTTTTTCTTTCACTTATAATGGAAGGAATTGATAGAACATACGCCTACTTTTTTTAAAGATGGAATTATTGCAATCATCTAAGATAATTTTGAATGTGATAAGACCTTGTGTTCAAATGCCTAATTCTAAAGATAAGGAGACTGAAATTTAGTAATAAAATTTTAATTAAATTCTCGTATACCTTCTATCAAGAAGTAATCACACACACATACACACCATAAATGATACTGCATTTCCTGGCCTTGAATACTTACCATCTTCTCTAATGAAAATATCTTCTTTTCAAACAAATAGAGAGGTGTAAAAGTAGCATATACAAGCATGTAAGGGGACGATGTTGCTGAAGAACCTGCAAAAATAAACATATATCGTGTCATGAAAATTCTGGCCAAAATGAGACTGCCAGTAGGTCATTGCAGACTGTTCAATTTCTTTAATGAACATTAGGATAGAATAAAAAGTTAAAGAATTTGAATTAAAGATAATACCTTACCTTTGCTGGTGAAAAATAGGTAAATGATTCTAAATGTATTTAATAAACGTTAAATCTCAAATGTGCATCTATTTTATAGAATATCTCACTAATTTTACCTTAATTAATCGCACCATTTAATTGCTAAAGAAATCATTTTATTTCACTGTAAAAATGTTACTGCATAAACTTACCGGTCATCAGTCAATGTAACTTAGAATGGTCTACAAATAATTATGTTCAAAGTAGTGATTTTAACATTGAGACATTTCTTAGCTTTCACAGATAAAAAATCTTTATCTTGAATTTAAAGAAGTCCAGGAGTTTTCATGTCATTTCAAAAAGAAAGAAAACATAAATAAATAAATAAATCCTTCCGTGAAGAAGGAAAACATAAGTAACTCAGTTTAGAATGTCTAATGCTTGTAGAATTTACTTCTGAGCTTCACTTATTTATGTGCTCCTCAACATCCTGGATATTACGATATTTGATTCAGTATCCTCTTGTTCTTTAAAGATTCTAGCCAAAATAACATACTTTATTTTTATTTATTGCCTTTATCTTTAATTTAAAAGTTTTGTTTTATTCCTTTACAAATTCAAGCACTTCTAATCAATTGTATTAGATATGTTTCTTGAAGAATAGGATCTTCAAAGCCACAAAATATAAATTAGATATGAGCCCAGGATCTCTCTAGAATTGATTAAGATATAAAACATGACAAAATTATAAAAACATATTTTTACATTTAAAAATCAAACTTTGTATATTTTTCATGGAGCAGAACTCTGAACTGAGGAAGTTTTATTCCAAAACCTAAACTATAAACCGCATTTCGTGTCTTGAGACTGACCTTAACTATGAGTTTGGTAGAAAAAAAGGCATTGTCACCTTTATTTTCACAAAGAAAGAAACTTAGAGAAAGGTCTAGTCATTTTTCACAATGATGATGAATTATCGGTAACTTTGGAAATGTTATGTCATCCACTATCAAAAAAGATTGCTTAAGGCATCAATACAAGAAAACAATTTTTAATACAGAATTAAAAATATAATGACTAGTGACTCTTCTCTACCAAATCACCAGACATGTTTCTATAAAAACTAAAAAGCCATAATTATTAAAATGTCCTCACAAAAAACATAATAATTATTTAAAAAGATGATAAAATGAAAAACATAACTAGATAAAGCATAATGCTGGAGGAAAATGAATGTGTTTTCAACCATGTAATAAGTGGTGAGCTGAGAATTATAACCTGCATTCTGGAAGCACCAAGATAGATGACCCAATATTAGGAATATAAAGTCTTTAAAAAAGATCACATATATAATATATATTATATAATCTTAAAAATATTACATATGTAATATATATATATATATATATATATATATATAATTTATTCATACAGAGAAGGACATATACTAATATCTATGGTAATATATGCACTTATATAAATATATTTATGTTTTGTATAATTGTATATTATCTAGAATATATGACATAATATATTTACACAGTACAATATGTATTTCATAATATACTAATACATAATATACATGTTAGTATATGTTCTTCATATAAGCACTTCTCCTGTGACTGTTGTACCATACGAACTTGGACAACCTTGGCTTCTGCCTCATACATAGGACCTTGCCCTATGTAATATCCATACCCACACAATTATGGGCAACCTTAAGCCAGCTTATTTAGATATGTTGAAACAGGAGATACACATTTCTATGTTCCAAAGATTTCCAATGTTTTAGGAAACAGCTAAAGTAGTCATTATCCTAGGAGAGTAAGAGCTTACAGTCTGAAAGAGACTGCAGAGAATATTGCACATCTGATGAGGGTCTTGAACCGTGAAGTGACCATTTGAATTTGTCCTTTTCCTTTTCCTTTTCCTTTTCTCCGTCTTTACTCCTCTTCTTCCCAACGTCTTTGGAATCTGATTTCTCTAACATATTTAAAAATACAACAGATATCTTTTAAGTGTAAAGCCTCAAACTATATTTCTTATTCAGTCATTGTGTTGAAGAAAAGCCAAAATCATAGCATGATTTAAATGTAAAACAATAGCCACAAGTTTCCCCAAACACTACTCAGTTCTCATTAGAAACATTAAAGTAAAGCAAGACAAATTTTTGAAAATTGATGTGTATTGTGAAAGATCTGCAGCATTGTTTATTATTGACTACACATAATTTAATGTAAAATAGGGATGATCATTTGAATATGATTTATGCATATAAAATTACAGTGTCAGCTGAATTTTCCCATTTTAAAAACAAAACCCAAATAATAGCAAAGCATGTATTTAAAGTTGAGTCCTAAATGTGGCGCCATCTCATATCTTTGTTATTTGCAGCCTCCATCTCAAGTAAATACAGTTTACTACCTTCAGAATATCTTCTGTTGGAAACTGGATGCCAGACCAACATCTTTTTGCCAGCATGACTTGTGTTGTCAAGCCCTGTACACAGAACTATCTGTACCATTTGAATTTTTATTCATATTTACAGTTCTATGAAACGTGTTCTTCTTTACCTTAAAAAAAGAAATCCTCCAAGATTTTTTTATTCCCCAATGAAGCTCGTTCAATTTTGAAATAAAATACAGATTTCTGTCATTTCATTCTTTCATTATCTGCTTAATTTATGATTACTCTTGTTCAAGTTATTATTTTTTTAAATTTGCATAAATAAAAACTGTGACATTAACAACTTGTAATGTTCCTTAGCCTCTAAAGTCAACTTGTCTCATTATCTTAGCTTTTATTATAGATTTAACACCTAAGTTAGATACAAAAGTGAACATAACTATAACTTTAAGTGTAGGATGAAATATTTAACTAGGAAAGTAAAGTATAAAAACCAGGTTTTCAGAATTTTATTTTGTGGATTTTTCCATAAATATTTTACTTCACTGAATAAATTAATTAATTCATATAGAATTTTAAAATAGGACTTTAACAGACTTCAAACTCCTATTCAGAATTCAGAATTTAAAAATAATATAATTTATACTAAAAATTATGAATAGAAAAAAATACACTTTCACATAGAAATTTGGATAGTATGCAAGTGTTTACCAAAATGTGTTTTTGCTAATACCCTAAACAAATGTTTCCTCCTCTGTCATTTCATCCCACCCACCTAGCAAACTTCATCTAAATAAAGTTAACAGCTGATTCCTACTGGAGATAACCATTCCCTAGTTCTGCAGACCTCTGCTACATCTATTTTAAATCACCACGAGAAACTTCATCTTACACCTCCACCTCACTCTCAGCTCATAGACAGGCTTTATAAAGAGAGAAAATAGAAAGTAGCCTTTATCAGAAACACTCAACTTCTCCCTGTGAAATCCATTCACCCACCGACATCTACGTCAATCTTCTCTCATGGTCTATCTCCACCTGGTGGAATAGTGACGTTCTTGCTCTCTTTGGTTGGTCCAATCTCTCCAACTGGGCTCTCTGGATCTTGCTCTTCCTGACTTCTCAAGAAATATACACTATTGCTGTCATCTCAATGGGATCTTCTGAAGCATCACTTAAATGTACTGTCTCCCTTACTAGATGAAAAATATAAATATCCTGTGTGGGTCCACATATTCCCTGTCAGCTTCCACTTGGTAGCTTTTCTGTTCACAAACTTCTAATAGGGTTGTTTGTACATTATTTTACTTTCCACTTACTTCTTAACACTCTCCAATATGTCTTCCACTCCCAATCTTCACCAGTGCCCAATGTATTCAACAGATAAATATGAGTTCCCATCATGTTTCAACCCACATTATTTGACACAGACTATCTCTCTGATTCTTGAAACACTCTCCTTTTGATTTTAGTAGCACTATGCTCTGCTGATTTTCTTCCTACTTCTCTGGCCATCCTTTAGCCTCCTTTGTCAGATCATCATTTTTTACCTAGCCCTCAGATGTTTAACCTCTTTAAGGCTCAGCCTCAAGCAGCCTAGTCTTCTCACTCAATGCTGTCTCCTTGGGAACATCATCCATAGTTTAATTTAGCATGCATTGGTCAATGATTCCAAAATGTACATCACCAGCCTGGAACTCCCGGCGTGAAAATTCCACTTGATTTTTCTCAAAAGGTACCTCAAATTCAATTATGTTCAAAATAATTTTGTGATCTCTCCTCATAAAGCCATTCCTTTTTCAGCAGCCATTCCTTTTTTCAGTTAAGGGTGCCACTTTTTTTACTTTTCAAATATCTCTCAAATTATTCAACTTATCGGCAACTTGACTGTGACTACCCTACTACCCTACTCCCAGCTACCACTGTCTCTACATGAGCTCATACAAGTGTCTCCAGACTGTTTTTTCTATATCCACTCACCTCACCAACCCCCTCCCCCAAGGTCCTCATCCCCACGCTAAGGTCCTTTCTCCTCAAAGAACCAGAATATGCTTTTGTAAATGTGATTTAGGTCATGACTGTCTTCTAAGCTCTTCATTAGCTATCAATTATTCTTATGATAATGATCAATTATCTTAACATGACCTAGAAGATTTTATAGGATCATGTGCCTACTTCTCCAGGTTCTTCTCAAGCCATTTTATACCACATGTCCTTTTCTCCAGCTAAACACATCTTCTGCCAGGTCTTCCAAAACAATGTCATTCTTCCGACTGCCTCCCAACCTTTTACCTGCTATTTCCTCTACTTAGGATATTCGTCTCTCCACAATCCCTCATCTTCTTCTAGATACCCCTCTCATCTTTGCAAACACAGCTCAAAGTATCTTAGGGAATTCATCCATATGCCCCAGACTAGGTCGCCCCATATGAACTCCCACAGTTCACTGTATTTCCATCTAAGGCTCATGTCTCGGTATATGGATACAATTTTTTAAATTAATGTTTGTCCTTCTCACTTGATAATAAGCTCTAGGAGGCAACTTTCACATCTGATTTTGTTCACAAAGTTATCATTAATTCCTGGACCATTTATTAGTATTCTACTCAGTAGTGTATTGGATGGATAGACAGATGTTAATTTGTGATACATGAGAAAGGGCTTCTAGGTTCAAATTAATTTGGGGATATACTGAATAAAACAAATTTAATCAGGCTTCTCCCCCCCCCTTTTTATTTATTTTTTTTGCTTTCTTTCATAAACTACTGCACGTTAGGTCATCTCAAAAAGGGTTGTGATATGCAGATATCACTAAAACACTTGATCTTGGTATATTTTTGAGGAACATTTATAAGAACAATTTTTGTGTAGCATACTGTGGGAAATGCTGGTAAATAAGATCCTGAATAAGGAATAGTTGGACAATATTTTATAAAACAAATATTTGAAAGATCATAATAGATGTTATCAAACTATACAAAAAAGCTGAGTATTTTCTAGTATATTTAATTATCCTTTACTACACGAGCATTATTTGTATGCATAACTATATAAAATATTTTAGAAGATAGAAAATAAAAAAATTACTCAAAATATATTAAATTTAAAAAATATATTTCCCACTTTAAGAAGATAAATAATCCTAAACTTTATAAAATAATTAGACTTTTCTTCTCAAATTTGAACTTCCATTTTAAAATAAATGGTCAATAAATCATAATCTAATCCTATCCATTTCACATTTCCTGAAAAAATAAACAGGACAATTTTTCTCCTTTGCTGTTTTGGTCAATTTCACCCTACATATAACACATAAGAATGATGTATTTGATGGAAATTGGAAACTTGATGTGTCTTCCTAAATTAATACTATATTAATTTAGTATCATCAAAATGTATAACTGCCTTTCGTTTTTAACGAGAGTAAAATACGGAACAATAATTAACATACAGTCAGCACCATTACAAATTCTGAAATCCTAGCAAGGAAGGATCTTAATTATTTCCACAACACTTAATACATGATAATGACAATAAAGAATCATTAAATTCACCAATGATTGTAAAGCATCCGTATTGAGTAACATTGTGATATAAAATGTCTTACCCTTTGGAACTTTGTCACTTTTCTCAAGTAATTTTAGTGTTGTCACTGAAGTTTCAGATTTGAATTCTTTGCCATCTTTCACTTCTTTGCCATCTTTCACTTCTTTGCCATCCTTCACTTCTTTGCCATCCTTCAATTCTTTCCCTGATTCTTTTAATTTGGTATCGATCACTGTTAGTTTGCTTTCAGAGCTTGACTCCTCTGACAGCTTAAAATCAGGCAATATTTCTTTTAAGAGCTCCCAAACTTTGTCCATATATCCTGGGCTTTGAGAAGACACATCAACATTAATTTCCAAATTAAGCTTTTCCCTCCACATCAACAAATTACTGACAGGAAAAAAAATCAACTTACTATTTCACAAGACTGATTTCAATAGTGACATCAAGTATTAGTTAAAAACACCGTTATGTGTTCCTTCATTCAATAAGCTTTGGTTGAATGCCTGCTATGTGCTGGGCTTTCTTGACAGGAAGAGAACAAAAAAGGATTTCTGGTTCAAGATGGAAACACACAAGAATCTTGAACTGACCAATTCCCATGAACACCCTGAATCTACAGCTACATACAGAAAAATTTCCTCTGAAAAAAAACCCCAAACTAGCTGAGCGATTCTTACACATTTGGTGAATGTGAAAAAACCCACATGATGCAAGTAGGAGAGGCTGAGAAACAATCTCGCCATAAATCCTGCAACTGCAGGGATCGCACAACTCTGAACTTCCCCCTGAAGAGCAAAGGGTTTGAAACTCACATCTAGCACCCTAACATTTAAGACCTTCCCCTGAGAAATGACTCCTCAAAATATCTAGCTTTGAAAGCTCACAGATGCATCCACAAGATGCAAGAAGCTATAGCAAACTCAGAAACAGTTTTTAAAAGGCTCACACAGACTCACCCACCCCAGGGCCCAGAGCAGAAACAGCAGACTTTCTGTGAAAGAGGTTTATTTGCTTATCTTAAATCACTGGCTCCAGGGGCAGGCTTCTAATTAAACACACAGCTAAGGGCCAACTGCAATCCTCTCCAGAGACCCAGAGGGCAGGCACTATTTTCATGCTCCCTCTTTGCCATGCATCATCCATTTATGATAAAAACTCTCAACAACGTGAGTATAGAGAGAACATACTTCAACATAATAAAGGACATATATGACAAGCCCATAGCTAACATTGTACTCAATGCTGAAAAGCTAACGCTTCCTCTAAGATAAGCAACAAGACAAGGATACCCACTCTCACCACTTTTATTCAATATAGTATTGGAAGTCCTAGCCAGAGTGATTAGGGCAACAAAGAGAAACAAAAGGCATCCAAAGTTGAACGAAAAAACCACAAGTCTCAACATTTGCAGATGGCCTTATATTACATATGGAAAACTCTAAAGACAACACACACACACACACACACACACACAAACTGTTAGAACTAATAAAATAATTCAGTAAAGTTACAAGATATAAAATCAATATACAAAATCTGTTGTGTTTCTATACACTAATAAACTATCAGAAAGATAAATTTTAAAAAATAACCCCATTTACAATGGCATCAAAAAAGAATAAAATACCTAGGAATAAATTTAACCAAAGATGTGAAAGACCTGTACACTGAAACCTATAGGACATTGATAAAAGAAATTGAAAAGACACAAATTAATGGAGAGATATCTCATGCTCATGGATTGAAACAACTAATATTGTTAAAATATCCATACTACCCAAAGCCATTTACAGATTCAGTATAACCCCTATCAAAATTTCAATGGCATTTTTTTCACAAAAATAGAAAAAATTGTCTTAAATTTGCATGGAACTACAAAGACCCCAAATAGCAAAAGTAATCTAGAGAAAGAAGAACAAACTGTAGGCATCGCATCATGCTTCCTGACTCCAAACTGTATTACAAAGATACAGCAATCAAAATAGTATGGTACTGTCATAAAAACAGACACATAGATCAGTAGAACAAAATAGAGAACCCAGAAATAAACTCACACATATGCAGTCAATTAATTTATGACAAAGGAGCCAAGAATATATAATATAAAAAAGATAGTCTTCTCATTAAATGGTGTTGGGAAAACTGAACAACCATATACAAAAGAATGAAATTGGACCACTATCTTACACCATACACAAAATCAACTCAAATTGGATCAAAGACTTGAATATAAGGCCTAAAACCATAAAACTGAGAGAAAACATAGTCAGTAAGCTCTTGGTGTTGGTTTTGGCAATGAGTTTTTAGATTTGACACCAAAAGCAAAGACACCAAAAGCAAAAGTAAACAAGTATTGCAAATGGAAAGTGTTATTCTTAGTCAAATACTGGGCTGCCAAGTAAATGGGGTAAGAGAAGTGACCACTGGATTTGACATTAAGATCTTTGTTGACCTTCAGAAGAAACATTTCACTGGTGTGGTGGAGAATGCAATATGTAGATGATGTACTATAAAATCATACACTTTTACTAACCAATGTCACCCCAATAAATTTAATGAAAATTAAAAAAAAAAAATCTTCAATTTTTTTATTACTATTATTAAAATGGTCTCCTTAAAATTATGAAAGTTTGTGAACACTTTTTAATTTTCATGTATGATTCTAGCAAGAGACAATTCACAGTTTTTAGTTAACTGATTTTCTAGTTGTGAATTATTCTGATCTCCTCCTTTGTTACCATTCTCTCATAGACTTCTGATTATTTCATGTCTCTGGTATCTTTACTGACTACTGTGCAGGGAAAATTAAGGTAAAATATATAAGGAAACAGAATTCATCCTGAAATTCTCAAGGAATTTTGCATAATGCTATAAAATGTTATTTGCCCAAATGTTTTGTAAAATGTAACATTTTTTGAAATTTTCTTAGACTAAAAATGTGTTAGTTAAAGAAACCTTACTGGGGAAGAAAGAAAAAAATCTATGAGTAACTTAATGGTCAAACTTACTGGAGAGAAATGACTTCTGGTAACCATCCCGTGAGTGCATGAATAACTGTGAACTCTCCCAGTTCTCTCCTCTCTGCTTCATGGATGCTAACAAAGCAAATGCACAATAGCATAGTTAATAAAATTTGAAAACACAGAGAGGTATATTAGACATAAGACTATCTAATAAATAGTGATATAATAATAAATGTAGGGGTCATACTGGTTATACATTACAGCACAAGAAAATACTATTCCAACAGTCAGATGACTTGTTTTGTTAAAGGACTTAAGTAGATCCAATGATAAAATGCCATGTCTATTTACAAAGTATACTTATAAGCTTTGTTTTAAAAGTATATACAATTTTTTAAAAAGATATAAATTAATGTTATATAAATATTCATACATGTTATGTATTTTAATATGTAAATGTAGATAATACATACATGTTATATGTCCAATATATTATCATATTGTTCTTTTAAAAATGGAATAGTGTCCTTTATCTTTCTGGTTTCAGTTATTATTCTAAGATGCCTATGAGGCCATGTCAGTCTCATACATGGCAGGTCAAGGTCAAGATGGGCATCAGACATCCTTAATTAAATCCTTAGATAATTTCAGAGAAACTAGAAATATCTGTTCTATCCTGTACAAATGAGTGGATCTACCAGCATAACAAAGTAAGAAGAATGTGATTGGCCAAATATCACTGTTCTCATTGTAGGTCTTTTATTATTTTTTTTTTTTCTGAAGTGATCATTCTATTTATATTAACATATAAATGCCATATCCCTATTCTGCCCAGGAGTCATAGTTTCAGTCCACCATATGCCAAAGGTGGTGACCAATGAATTTATGTGTCTACATATGTCAAAGATAACAAGTATTTATTGGGATAATTCACAATCTAGTCTAAACTCCTTTGTGGATAATCACACTTAAGAAGTGACTATACAAACCTCATAGAAATAATCCTTTTTCCTTTGCGTAGCTCAGTGATATTGAAACAATTACTCAATGTTAGGTTTTAATGTAGAAAGCTAAAACTCATGACAAATAAAATCTGAGAAAAACGTGTAGACAAATATAAATTGTACCACGTAGTGCACATCTCCCCTAGAAAGCCTAGGAAATGTCTTACATGTAGTCTGACCCTTTATTTTTAGGCTGAGTTTATTTATTTACTTTTTTAAAAATAACAATAATTCTATTACTCAAGTTGCTATAAAATTCTATTGAACTATAGCTTTAAGAAAGACAAAATACCACCCCAATTATTCAGGTCATACATTCAATGCTTCACTGCCCTTGCAGCTCTAATTTTCAGAACTTCAAATGAAGACCGACAATTAGGAACATTGTTTTTTTTCAAAAGAAACACACATAGTTTTCATCAATGTGAATACTTGGTAGTATTCAGCTACCTAAAAAGATCTGGGTTGAGTTTTTAAAACAACGTTGAAATTAAGGGCTGCAAGCTGGGTGAAACAAATTCCCAACAGAAAACTGAGGGTTAGTGAAAGAAAAGAGACATAGAGGATGACAGTAGGAGTGGCTGTTTTGTCATGTAGCGCTGGGAGAGAAAAAGAAAGGGGAGCCTAAAGAAAATCCACAAAAAGGAGACCTGGTTTCTGATGGACAGTTCTGTGTTTATAGAAGGGGAGGGGGCTGAGCTTTGAGCAAATGACTGATGTGGTCTGTGAAAGCATATGGGTGTGTGCTGTTGGTGAGATGCTATGGCACAGAGCAAGGCAGTGGGGGGCAGGGGGTGTCAAATTCAAGCTGGTGCAGAGTAGGTGAGCATTCTCCCACCAAGGAAAGACACCAACCAAGTTGCCATGCATTGGCAACTCCAGCATCTAAGCTTTTTTGCATTGCTAGGGCCAGGATGGAATGAGCACAGGTTTCTGTGAGTGGAAGCTAAGAGAATAAACACAGCAGGCTCTCATCTATGTTGCTGCACAAGTCATGAAAGAATGTAAGACATAAGTAGATTTCACAAGAATATTGAAGAAATGTGAATGGTTCTCATCATGAATGTATTAAAAAGGACCAATGTTACCAAAAGCGTGAGGAGCACATTGACATCCTTCAGAACAGTTCAGAGTTTTCAAGACTAGTGTTGTGGTTACAGAACCTAAACCTTTAACTAGATTCCAGTATATATTATTCAGAATTTAGATAAACCAGTATGTTCCCCTACAAAACAACTTCTCTCTATTAAGCTGCAACATTATTTTCTATGATTGACTTTCCATTCATAGTCAGAGAACATTGTGTACAGAAGTTTTTTGAGTATTTTTACTGGGGGGAATTTTATTTTATTGCTGGCTAACCCAATATTTCAAATTAGTGGCTTTGGCATATTCATTTTTATATGAGAAAGTTTACATTGTTTGGAAAGAATGCTTTTTTTTAAATTGATGTTTTAAAACATAAAGCTATGGAATATTGATGTGGTAGAGTTGTTATTACTGTGGTTTGCCTTTTTGTTTTCATACAAATGAGTGACAATTCCACATTCTACGTACTCAACATTTGCCAGCTTAATGATAGCTTTACACAAAAGCATTGGCCAGAGTTCAAATTCACAAGTTGTAGCTGGAAGCAATAGATTGTTATCTTCATCGAAAGGCAGAAAATCATCAATTGTTATCTTTCTCCAGCAACCCTAAAAATGAAAACAAAGAAATATACTATCAATGATTTATATTATTTTCTCTCATATGTTTTTGGATACTGCTGACATTATTGTTTACTGTTCTATAATTTTAAATTCTTACATCTAAAGACTGACATATTGGTTTTCAATACTACTTTGGCTGAGAATTTTAGCTTATTATTTTATTTAATGTCATTATGGCATATCCAAATGAGGGCATACATGACCATCCTTATGTATGAGGTCTTGTAAGCACCTTCTTGGGTGCCCCATCTTACATAACACAATAAGTTAAAGGGTTTCAAATAGCAGAGCCAAAACATTACACAACCATGGATAAATTTGGGCATAATTAAATAGCTTAATATAGTCATAATGAAAATTCTGCAAATATAACTTAAGTAATTATCATTTATCCTGATAGGCTTAGTGATCTTATGCTTCCAATGACCATGTTACTCCTACTCCTAATTAACTATCTAGTTTCTTAACTTTAATACTTTATTTAATAAAATCATTATGTTAACCTACAGGCATATTACTTCATAACTAAAAGCTTGCGATAACATTAATGATCGAGAGCTCAAAGATTTTTTCAACTTCAGTTTTACATGTGAAATATTATTATGAATTCATTCCTTTGCCCAAGAAATGTTTTCAGCAGTGATACAAGCATCGTGAATCCAAAGACTGACATAACACAGGGCCTATACCACTGAATTTTTATAGTTCAATGAAGGAAGAAATATATGTAAACAATATAAAATACAATATGTCCCAAGTGCTCTAGGACTAGAAAAGAAAGCGTAACTAATTCTTCTGATGTCTTCACATGAAGGTGGCATTTGTACTGAAGAGTCAAGGAACAGTATATTTTCCCCAGGTAGATAGGAGCAATAGGGTGAAAAATGTTTTCTTGGTGTGACGTTTGTAACTATGAACTCACATTGCTTTATTTAGTGGTTATTTCTTATATTTTTCTTTCCTAATAGATGATAAATCAAAATGGAATCCTAAGAAATGCTCAAGAAACTCACAGAAGGACAGGAAAAGGGAAACAAATACAATAAAATCACAGACTTAAATCCTAATTATATCAAATATAAAGTACACACAAATTAAAACACAAGAGTAACTTAAATATACTTATCAAAATTAAGAATTTGCATATATTTTGATAAAAAGATTCATGATACATGCAGAAATCCTAGAAAAAATATAGTAATGCAAATGGGCAAAAATATATACACAAAGATGCTATTTTACAGCGTTGTTTGTACTGGTACAACACTGGTCATAGCCTAAACGTCAACATGAAATTAGCAAAATATGCATTAACATTCTTACATTCAGTCAATGGAGTGCAAGGTAGATCAATATATATTAGCCCAAAAATGTACATGGTTAGGAAAAAATGCTTGTACTACATGATCTTATTGTTACTAGTAGGTTTATATATGTTTATAAGAAAAAAGTTTAGGAGGATTTACAGAAATCATTTACTATGATGGTCTAACTAGGTAGAATCTGGGAACTTTCATTTTCTACTTGGAACATTTTAATAATGTTTGAACTTGTTTTATTAATACCATGTATAATGTTAATAATAATGAAAAAAGAACAAGAATGTTTGTATTTTGGAAAAAAGTAATTGAATGTTAGAAAAATTTGCCATGGCATATATCTTGAAAAGACTGTTTCTCAAGTTTAAAGAACCACAAAAATGTGGCTGGTGGGGGGAGAGTTTCTTTCACATGCTGGACAGCAGGTTCTGCCCAGAGATTGATTCAGGGGCTTTGGGTTGGAGGGTGGGAGACAGCATGGATGGTGCTGATGCTGGTGGTTTTCTGCACCTGACAGTTTCAGAAACTGAATTCTATAATAATCTTGTACCTTAAAAGTATAAGGATTAATCAGAAACAAAAGTTAATGCATTTTTTTATATCAATGCATTGATGGCAACTAGGGAAAATGTGTATTTTCTCTGTTTATTCAGAGACAAATGAAAGTGTTGGGACAGAGAAAGGCTGCCAAGTGCAATGCATATTTCAAGTTGAGAGCAACAACTTAATTGCTTCTTTCAAGGAGCCAAAAAATGCTGACGTTGGAAAGTACCTGATGAAACTGTATTTGGCCCAGTAGCGGTATTAATCACTGCAGGTTAAATAAGAGAGAAAACTGCTTTGTTTTATAATGCTGTTATTTTTTCTTTCTTTTTTTTTAATTAAAGTTTATTGGAGTGACAATTGTTAGTAAAGTTGCATAGATTTCAGGTGTACAATTCTGTATTACATCATCTATAAGGAATTCTTTTATGAGAAAAAGGATAAGCTGGTGTGAAACTATACTTTACATGTCACATAGATAGGCTCAGAGAGAGATTGGTCTGCCTTGAAGAACTGATTAAGGCAAATGCTTCATGGGACAATAGGAGAAAGGGAGAAGAATATAAGTAATAAGGCAGAGAAGGAAAATTGTTTAATAAGAAAAAGGTAAGAAAGCATCAATAAGTTGAAGATAAAAAGAAAGTGAGGAGGAGACTCAAGGGATACAAGATGTGACGAGGAAGGAAAATCAATGTAGGGTAGAAGATGTGTATTATATTATATTTAGATAATAAAATATATAATTATATATTAAGTATATTACATTATATTTTTATATTGTAATATAAAAACATATATTCAGTATATTATACTGAATCAAGTAATAGAAAGTAACAAGGCGTATTTTTATGAGCACTTGCTTAAATATTTGCTATGAAAAGCAAAGGATAGAAATGTAAATAGTAATTAGAATTGAAAGAGAAAAAAAATCAAAAATTAAATTGTGTATGTCTAGAAAAGGACAAAAATAGAAAAAAGGAACAATATAGTTTATTTTGTCAGAAGGAATGTACTAATTCTTTACTACACCTAATATATATATATATGCACACAGATGTTGACTCAGCCCTACCACCTGGGAATTATGTAGGAAAAGGTAGAACTTTCTGCCTCTAGCCTTGAGAGTACAACCAGAAAACCAGGCAGCCTTCTCTCTACAGTCTCTGAGACAGCCAAGTTCTTGTTTTCTGCCCTTGAAAAACTGCATCTATTTATTACCATTGCTACCAGGATTATTCTATATCCTTTCAAGGACTGTAATTCCAATTTTAAAGAATGGACCAAAGTGGAGGAGGACTAGTGGGAGAGTATTGTAATCTGGCTTGTGTATTTACCTTACGAAAAGAACTACAGATTGGATCAATATATGGATATAAGAAATACATGTTGAAGCAAAGCCTTGGTTGGAGAAAGCATCTAGAGGATACTAGCTTCTTATATATGTTTACATATAATACTGAATAAACTAAGTGATGGAGTGCTGCATGCTCCGTGTCCATTGCTTTGGAGAAGAATGAAGCAAAAACAAGAGGGGGTGGGCCAGGGCTTCAGACAGGGTAGAGGGTGAAGGCTTCAGAATGAGTGTCTTTAACACTAAAACCAGAAGATACTCAGGCATTGGCTATTGTGTTCTAAAACAAAAGTTTATTACCCAAATATTCCATATGTAACCAAATTAGCATTCGTATAACAACCACATATAAAGAAAATAGACCTCAATATTCAAAGTTACCTAAATTATAAAACATACATATTCTAAATGAGTAAAATTCTGAAATGCAAAACCCATCTAAACGAAAGACGAATCAAAATAAAATACTCAAGAGAGGGAAGCTGTGGTAGGAAAAAAAAAAAAAAAAAAAAACAATGATGAGGACCAACACCTTGTATATAGAGAATAAAGGATAAATAATTATAAATAAGTGTTCAAAGATCAATACCAGTAAAAATCTTTATTCAAAAAATGTATGTGCCAAGAAAACACTGACACAAAAGTACTAGGTTGATTTTGTTCTAAATATCAAAACAAATTATGAATTTACAATAATTAAAGCTATATCGTATTTGAATAGAATAAAAAACAGTAGAAGAAAACAGTGTCCAGAAACAAACACAAGTCCATATTGGAATTTAGTGTATGATAAAAATAGTTTTTAAAATCAGTGAGTAAAAGGTAGAACATTCAATATATACTGCTGGGGCAACTAGCTGAGATTCTGGAATAACAAAACAAACCAGTTCTTTATTTCTCATAATAGATAAAACAAATTAAATGCCCAAACATTAAAAAGGAAAGCAAGGAAGGAAGGGAGGGAGGGAGGGAGGGAGGGAAGGAGGGAGGGAGGGCGGGAGGGAAAGAGAGAGAGGGAAGGGGGAGGGAGGGCGGGAGGGAGGGAGGAAAGAAGGGCGGAAGGAAAGAAAAAAGAAAGGGAGGAAGAGAGAAAGAGAGAAAAGGAAACTATTATAATAGTATTGAGAATGTACTATTTCTCAGGACCTTTGCGAGTTTCTTTAACATAATTACTACACTTTATCTTCACCTGTATTTGTCTATGACGTGTTTTCTATTATCTTGAGAAATGCGGTCCCTTTGCCTTTGTGTGCAAGGGACCCTGAAGCCCTCACATTGCCCAACAATTCACCAAGAAATGCTGAGGGCCAGCAAAGCTTTCTCTGTCTAGTGAACAAGACTATGGCCATGCACTCCAGCACGTTGCGTACAAAATAATCCATATGGAACCAGTTGTGTCCCAGTGATCAGCAATCTAACAGCATTCCCCACGAGTCATTTCTTAGATGAAACCAATGAGGAAACGGAAGTCACTGCACATGAGGTTCAGTCTTTCTGACTGTCACCTGCCTGGCCCTCTTCCCTCAAGAGCTACATTATCTAAAGAGATAAGTTAAATGATCACATCAGAGTGAGATTTCCAAATTGGACTAAATACATTTTTTTAAATTTCTGAATGTGAGGAATCAATACAGTTAAAGATAAATAAATCACATTTTCTTTGCAAAATGGGATATAGTGTTGATAAATGTCGACCGCTATCTGGAAGGAAATTTGAAAAGAAGGATATAAGGAAGCAGAAAGAGAGGAGATGGGGTAGGGGAGAGAAACTTGACAGGGTTCTTTCAATGTTCTGATGCTGCATTGACATTCTTAATAAATTCTTAAACACCACCTCAAGTTTAGGCAAATTTGCAGATGTGGGGGCCAAGTACACAGGCTTTTGTCCTCTTCACTCTTCCCGTGTTTACCTTCTTTCTATAATCCCTCAACTCTATCCACCTTATATCTACTTTCTTACCACCATATCCTCCCTCTCACTGCTCTGCACACATTTAAAGCTCTAAAGTCTAGTCCGTCAAATCTGCCTCTTGATTGATAAATAAAGAAGATAAAGGAATTTAGGAAGTTATTTTTTCTTCTAACAACATTTTGACTTTCAAAGTCTACTGTTTTGCTGTGAATATTATAAATAAATACTCAAGTAAATAAATAGCCAGCCCCAAATCCTATTTTGGATATCTGAAGCTAAGATTACCTTCTTTACCTTCACCTTCCCACTGCAATAAGCCTATTATCTCCTAAGCATGGGTTCTTAAAATTCTCCATCTCAGGACAATAGATGGCTTGGGCTCATCAAGGAAAAAGTTATGTTCTTAGACATATAGAATGGAACGGTTAACTTTTCATACTTTTTCTACTCCCTCAAATGTCCAAGAACATTCTTTCTCAGGTACTTGACCTGTCACACAAGACCCCGCGCTCAGAAGCACCCCATGCTTGGTTTCAAGTATCGCTATCACTGTCCTGAAAATCCTAACAAGTTTTGAATGAGGGCTTCTGCAAATCACATAGCCGGACTCTGGGCCTTTAGAAAGAGCATTCCACTATTAAAAATCCGAAGGTGTCTAGCATAATCATAGTAGATTGCTAAATGTGGTGTGAGTCTATTTTGCCATATTAACCGAGGGCATTTTAATTCTTCATCTGTACATCCTACCATCCCATTTGCATGCAGAGGTAAAAATTTTCTGTGTTGGAGTAAGATTTTTAACATGAAAACAAATCTCAAGTTTAGAGCAACAGCAACAAAACAGGATGGGATTAGGCCCTTCATTGGCAGCAAATGCCAGGAGATAAGGAGCAGATCAAGCTCAAGCACTCCCTCATGCCCATGACCCTGAGACCACATCACAGAGGACAGGGTGAGAGAGGCAGGTGGAGACCTACCTGTCTGCACAGCCCACATACCTGAGAGGCAGAAGAGGCCCACCTGTCTGTGGTCTGGGCAGCACCAGTTTAAAAAGCACAGGAGACTGGATCACAGGAAAACAACTATGTTTCTTATTAATCCAAAATTACATATGTGGGATATTTCCCCCCAGTAGCTAAACAACTGATATCTTGCATAAATTGCATCATTTTGTATTAGCCTAGGTGACAGCACATAAGGCAAATATATTTCAATGTTAAAGACAATTAATGTTAAAGAATATTAATGCACATGAACATGAACTTACCATCCAGTAAAGTTTTACAACATACTTTCCATAGCTATTGAACAAAGGCATGTGACCCTTCACAGCCTTGCACAGAGAGTATATGTGTTCCCAGGGTTTCCAGACGAGAAGAGGGGGTTCCCCTGCAGTCCCTTTAAAATAATTGCTCAAAATTCCCCCGTTGAATATCTTCCAAACTTCATAGATTTCGCTGATAATCCATCTCATCAACTAGAGACAAAAACCATTAGTGTCAAGTAGCTATTTTTCAGTTGTTGTTGCTGTAATTTAGGGGGAAAATCATGGGAAATCTACTTCAAATAGTAATATTAAATTCTATATGTAATGAGTTCCACATTTTGATTTCTGACCTGCAGAATAAAGTCATAGATCTTGCTTTTATTTTCAGAAAGTATAATCATATCACAAGCTAAAAAATATATATTAACCACACTCGTAGCTAAGCGCTGTCTTCCAGAATAAACTGTCAATGACCTCCATTTGACATTGACTTTCATTTCAGCTCTGTGTGTGTGAGAGGGAGAGGAAGAGAAACAGAAAGACTGAACGCTTCTGAGAACAATGATGATTTTATGATGGAATTAGCTTTTTATAAATGAGTGAACTACTCTTCTGTACATGTTGAGAAGTTTGAGAAGATGATCTCTTTTATGTCAATAGGACCAATCAGACAAGAAAGGAAACATGAGAAAAAATTAAAATCATACTTGAATGTACTCTAAGCTCATACATCACGTGTTGCTCTGCAGGAGCTGAAGTTCTCCAAGTGCAACTCCCACGTGCAGAGCTTTTAACAGGCAGCAAGACACAGTGGGAGCTGGGCCTCCGACGAGAAATAGGGACCAGGGTTCTAATCCTCCTTCAGGTCTCTCTGTTCTTGAGTAAATCATTTCAGCCTAAATTGTAATTTTTCATCTGTTAAATGTTGATTTAACTGTCTATTTCCAGCATTTTTGAGAGTAATAGAAACAATGAGTAAGACATCTCCAGTTCAGAGTGGGTGTTAAGTAAGGCCATTATTACTCTCAGTAGTATTGGGTTTTCTGAAATATTCATGCCGTGCTTCACTGCCTGGCATGTGCAGAGATTAAATTCTCACTTGAGAATGACCTGTTAAGATTTATGTTTTTCTTAATTTACATTATCTAAGAAATTTCTTGAAGTTTGGATAAGTTGAAAAAGGCAAATCAGATATCCTCTTTATATCTGAAAATTTTCCTATAAAATATTTTATACTTTTCTTTCCTTGAAAAAAAAAAAAAGCTCAAGTCTGTGTATGTTTCAGAATTCATAAGTAAGCATATTTTAGACTAAAATATATTATGTAAAACAACTTGGAGATAATTTTAGTATGCCAATCAGTACAACCTGGTTGAAGAAATAAATATTTTGATTTCAATATTGGTCAAGATATTAAACCTAAGAAAGACAAAGTGTTTGAATCAATAATGACTAAGGCCCACTCCTCTGACTGGGTCTCAGGAGAAAATAAGCAAAAAGCCTCTGTTTCTGATATAACTACCTTAGGGGAGTGGAATAGGACTGCTGATGGATAAAACCCAGCCAGGGTGGGAGATGGGGAGGTGCATCCCCCCACACCACAGGCAGTAGGACGGCTGTGCTGAAAATCTGATTTGTTTAGATGAGGTGCTGCAATCAAAGTGCTCCCGTGCTTTCCCCACATTAGTAAATCAAACAATATAACACCCTACTCGTGGAGAGTAACTTGATGTCAATTGCTAAGAAGGTGGGTCTGGAGGAGAAATGCCTAGATTGTGAGAACCCAGCTAACCTGGGCAGGAGAAGAGGGGTACAAGCTAAAAAAGTATGACATTATGTGCTGATACTAACATTTGCCCACCATTTACATGCTAAACTCAAAGAGACTTCTGTTTCGCTTTGAATGTCTGGCATATTAAATAATCAGTTATACCAAAACTTAAAGGTGATCAAGGGAGAAATGAAACTGACGGAATTGTTTAAGCATTTTGCAACAAGGCCTTTTGCAAGGAGGCCCTAGTTCATACTTCCCTACATACCTCACTGCAGAATAAATGTTCATTTACTGAAAACAAGTCAAACAGGATTTCGTGTTTCACAACTACTGGAGTCTGAAAATGAAAAAAAAAGATGTTATTTTTTAGGGAATGTAGCTCATGTGCTATAAATAGGTCAAACCTGATTTCATTTCTCACTACCAGCGGAATCAGAAGAAATACAAAAATGAGCACATTATTCCGTAAAGTAACCCTATTTGACATTAAAAATGTAATGGCTATAAAATATATTTTAACATACAAATAAACTGTTATAAGGTATAATATATGCAGGTAAACTTAGCATACATATACACATAAATTGAGTGTATAGTGATTTAAAATTTAAATTAACCACCCAGCTTAAAATTGACAGTTAACATCTGGTAGCTGGAAAAATAGCTTCATCTTGGGATGAAAAATATTAATTGTAAAAGCGGTTTAACTTCTTGCCCAACTTTAAATCCTGATATTTAAAAATAAATAATATGATGGTCATTATTTAATTAGTATATGTCTAAAGTTGCTTTTATGTATTTAGTCTAGTAAGAAATAAACATAATAAGGAAAACTATGACTTGTAACTTTAAAATAATTAATTAAAATCCATATAGAGCTTATATATTTAACATATTAAATTAACATAAAAATGATTTTGTGAAATATTTTTATGGAAACTAATGCCATCAATTACTCTTAATCGTCTGGACAACTAGAATCTTGAAAACTCAATAAAATATATATTTTTTTTATGTCTGAGAAAAATTTACCTAAAACTACAGTAAGGCCTGAATTGACTCTTATGTCCATAGTTTATAAACATAGTAAGTTTTATATATTTTTATTCTGATTTGACTGATTATGATGCAACACTTCTTAAATACCCATATGTTTCTGCAAATACCTATGTGCATTAAAATTAATTATAAAATATATTTAAAATGAATGTATATTAATTTTAATTTTAATTAAATAAAAATATGTTAATTATATTGATTATAATCGATCAATTAATTATAATTTATTATCAATTAAATAATTATTGGATACCTAAAGTTTAAAAAGTTAGACTTAGTAACACGCTGACAAATGAAAACAAGGAACTAACAGTTTGTATAAAACACAAATATTGAGGCAGAGGTGTCTTCAGTGGTATTTTAGCATTTCCATCCCTTATACCTACACTTGGGGCAAGACTAATCTTCAGACATCTTACATCTATTCAATATAATCAACACTTAAGGGCCTGGGCCACTGATATCTGGTTCTCAGAAATAAACAGATCTGATCACTCACTCTGTGATCAGGGCTTGTTTACCTTCTTGGTTAGAATGGTCCATGTTGACTGATATTTTAAATCCAGGCTTTTAAGTTGTTTAATAACTTAGCTTCTCTCTGACTTAAATCACTCCCTCTGACCTCATCTTTTGTTTTGAGTGTTTCGGGTGTTTCTAGGCTATACTGTGCTTTTTAAATTGTGTATTGCAATTATTTTGTGATTCATGAAATCATTTTAAGGGGTCAGGAATATATATATATATATATATATATATATATATATATATACACACACATATGTGTGTATATATGTGTATATATACATATGTGTGTATATATGTATATATGTATAATGTATATACTCATATATATACAAACACATATTATTGTGTGTATATATATACACACACATTGTTACATGTATACATTATATATATGGTCAGGACTATATTTATATCTATCTATCTATCTATCTATCTATCTATCTATCTATCTATGGAATATAGTAGAGTAGAGTGAATCTCACATAGAAAGGTCATTATTCTTTTGCAAAATTTTTGTCTAAACTTTATATATGTCCATATTTAATGAGTCTCAATGTAAAATGAGGTCCTAGACATTAAAACTTGAAACACACTATTCTAAGACTTTCCTACCTAGCTACACTTTCAGTTCTGGCTGTTCTGGTCTATACTCCAACATGATGGATCAAGAGAAGGAGTCAGTGCAGAGGGGAGTGGAGGTAGACGGATGGCAGCATTAAAATAAATGTAGGTGGAAATATCATAAACAAAAATGAATGAATTTATTTTTAGTACAAGTGTATCTCTCAGAATTAAGGTATGCTAAAAAGAGAGAGAGATGGTTTATAAAACTTTTCTACTTATTCAAATTTACAATACTCCTGCTTCATGGAATTCATATCCCTTATTTGCATGGAATGAAAACTCTGAATTTCTATTGAGCAGAGCCTGAATATTATTAATAATACATTAATATTAAGTGCACTATATTGACATCACAGAATTTGTATTCTTTATGCCAATGTTACCTAACAGTATAAGTAATTTAAAGGCATGGTTCATGCATATTTGATTTCTTTCATTTAAAATGTCTTACAAGTAAACATTCCATAAGTACTCTGATGAACAGAGATATATATTTTACTTTCATATTTTAGTAAATATAGAGCATGACAAAAAATGTATATACATTTAAGAAAGGAAAAAAACTATTAAAATTGTGATAATATATACCGATAACAAAAGATGAATACAAGTCATGCGTATACATTTTTTTGGCACCCTTGGTATTTTTGAATTTAGGATTACCTGACTTTCTCAGCTAGAAACAGTAATTAGAAAATATGGTGGATAAATTGTAATTTCTGGCATTGGTAGCAGTGCTTATCAAGGCTAAAAGTTTTAGGAATAAGATCACTTTGTGCAGAAATGGGCATTAAATGGATTCCATAACGTATGGAAAAATTAGCTCCATCACAACCATTTGACTAGCTAACTAGCAACTAATTTATCCTACTGCTTTTCTATGCATTAAATGAAAATAATAACAGAATCAAGAAGGAAAAAAAGACATTCATGATTAATTAAACCCTTGGAAATACCAAATATATTCAAATGAACATTGCTACTAGGAAGGTAGACCAGTGGATCTAAAGCTTTAAAGTACCTAAGTGCTATTTAAAATAAAGGTTTCCTGGGCAATGTCCCAGTCAATATGATTCAAGAGGCTGGGCATGAGGTCCAGAAATGAAGGGAAATGCCCTTGGGAAATGCTTCAACAATCCCTGAAATAGAGAGATCCAAGTGCAAATCTCTTGGACTGGAAAACTAATACTAATAAACACTAGAGTAAATAGACCTTCAAGCCACGTAAGTTCCTGCTAAGAAGCAGAAAGGAGTAAGTCTGTAAGAAATTAAGGAATAACTTCTCACAACATTTTAGTCTATAATTGGACATAATGGAGAGAAGAAACTTGAGGCTCTAAATAAAATCTCAATATTCCTGAAGCCAGTATAAGAAATATTTAACTATTTCTAATTTAAATGCCAAAATGTAATTACTTATTACTACTGAATACCACAGAAAAAATTACTCTAAATTATTTTTAAATACAAATTTTTCATAACTAGCATATGACATCCCATCATTAATACATATTTTGGTTAATAAAAATATTTCCTACCTGATTAATTAAAAAGTCCTGTGGACGTTTCCAGGAATAAATTTTCAATGATGGTGGTAATTCAATCTTTCCTTCAGGGTCCTCAAAAAAATGCTATATAAAAAATATATTGAGTTTTATCTCCCTATGGTTTCATTAAAATAAAAACAACTCAATCCTAATAAAATTAGTAAATGCATAGATCAGATCAATAAATGAACATTTATAGAGCAACGTGTGTGTTTGTTTTCTAGCTAGTCATGAAGTATTTGGAGAATACTGAAGTTAACAACATCGTATTTAATTCATGAAACCTTGTTTAGTAGCATTTTGATTGCAGAAGAAATAGTGCAAACAAGGATGAACTACTTTGGTATGTGAACTAAGTGTAGAGGGAAAACAGTTTTGGATGGGCCAGATACGGAAATACTTTCCACTGAATTTTTTTTTTTATACCTAAATAGAGAAGATTGAAAAAGTTTACAAAATTGTCAATTGTTAGTATCATAAACAGGGCTATATGTAAATGAAATGTGTACTTTTGATCTGACTTTCATTTATTGTTTTAATTAAACTTGTGATTTTGAGATAATTATATAGTCGCATGCCATTGTATAAAATAATATGGAGAGCTTCTGTGTTCTGTTTCCCCAATGGTAACATCTGACAAACGATAGCACCACAGCACAACCAGGATATTGAGATTGACACCAACCAGATACAGGACAGTTCCTTCCGCACGAGGATCCTTCCTATGCCCTTTAATCGCCACAGCTACCTTGCACCTCCCCACTCCCTAGCCCTGGCAATCACTAACCTGGTCTCTATTTCTATACTTTTGTCATTTTGATAGTGCTATACAAATGGAATCACATAGCACGTAACCTTTTGGATTGGCTGTTTTCCCTCTCTGACTAATTCCTTGAAGATTCAATTCATCCAAATTGTCGCATGTACCAATAGTTTGTTCTTGTTTGTTGCTGAGTAATACTTCATGACACAGATATTTGAAAGACATCTGGGATGTTTCCAGTTTGGGGCTATGACTAATGTAAGTTGCTATGAACATTTGTCTACAGGTTACAGGTTTTTACGTGAATATCAGTTTTCATTTCTCTGGGATAAATGCCCAAGAATATAATTAATTCATTAATTTTTGAATCCCTAGTATAGGTCAATTAGTGAGCTCTGGAGAAAGAATGATATCTAAATATCTATTCTCAAATGCAGCAATCTAGTAAACTAGAGAGACTTCAGGTAGCTACTATGTAAAAGTTCTCACAGCTCATAAGGTAGTTGAGCGAGAGGGGTGTCGAGATCCTTATAAGAAATAACATGAAAAGTACTAGGAGTATAACCAAAATACTTGAGGAATATCAACTATCTGTATATAAAAAAAAAAAAAAAAAAAAAAAAGGTAACTAAATTTCACCTGATTGAATGGAGATGGGGCAAAATAAATAGTGTTTTGTGATTTTCATGGTAATCATATTTTTCATTCTAATGCTGGTTTGGCCTCAGAAAGGGGTTATATTTGAGGGCATTGTCTAAGTTTTAAATGTAATAAATTTGATGTGCATCTGGAGCATGTGGTTTATTGTCACAGTTAAGATAGCGGAATAATTTGAATGAAGACAAAGGCAACCCCAACATCTAGTCAAAATGATCAAAGAATGAGTTTTTGAAAAATAGACTGAGGTTTCCAGGAGCTGTATTTGACTTCTGGGTCTCCTTCACATTATTTATTCCTCACAAATATTAATTTAATTATTTTTAAACTCCCCTATCTGACAATTTAAAATCAGAGTTACCTGTGGTTCTGTTTCTATTATCTAATCCTCTTGGTTTTCAGTTGCTTGGTTCTGTTTCTCTTTATGTCTGGTAAACTTGTTTATATGATATACACTGAATATAAAAATTCAGAAGGCTCTAAATAATAATGTCTTCCTCCAGAAAGGAAGATTTTATTCCCTTCTGGCAGGCAGAGTACAACATGAACTTGACCCAGTCAAGACTGGGCTTCAGCATTTGGTAAGGCTGGTGTAAATTTGGTACACCCTTCCTCAGTACAGAATGGCATAGCTATCATGGGGTACTAACTGAAAGGCTGGAGTGTTTATCAGGGTCTCTTCACCTTGGTGTCCCCTGAATTCCAGTTGCTTGCCACAGCATCATGAATTCTTTTCTCAGTTATGCAGCCTCCAAGCAACTGCTTTTTACTCATTTGCTCGGCAGAAAAAGCTTCACACGCATAGCTTAGGAGTTGAGCTAATATCCCCAAATAAAATCATATTCAAAATTTTCAAATCACTGCTCTGTAGTTATCTCTGGGATTTTGGTTCAACTTCTGGCCACTTTGGCAGCTCCAGACAATATCCTCTCTCCCTTAAGCCCTAAGAAACTGATACAAGCCCAAAGACACTACTTTCTGCTTGGCCTCTAATTACCATCCCTTGAATTAATAAATGTCCTTCAAACAAATAAACAAACATATAAAAGTAAGGCAAATATGAGGCTCATCCTAGCATAATTCCCTTTTCTCCAGGATTTGAGCCTCTCACATTAAGTTAATGGTAATTTTTCCATGTCATTTTGCTTTAGGTGTATTGCTTATATCCACCTGACAATACATCATATATTACTTCTCAGATTAATCCACCCCTTATATTCTTTCATTGCCATCACCTAGCTGAAGTGAGACCTGATTCTGGAATTGCAGAGAAGAGTTAGTTCATCAGAGGCTGACGTACTGATCACTAGCCTCACATGTAAAGAAGTGGCCTTCTGTAAAATTCCAAGGATATCTGGTACAGTTTGATGCTTAAGGCAATTAATCCTGGTAAAATACACATGTTACATTAATATATAAATGTCCTGGTCAAATTTAAATGGTAAAATATAAATCATGGCTAAGAGTCAACAAACATATCATAGAAATGTAATCACAATGCGTGGAGTATCCAGCACTCACTCTAGCAGACAGACTGTTGCTTCCGGAGCCGTGAATGCTGAGGTTGTAGAACAAAACTGGGGGGTGGGGAGCAAGGTTCTATCTCAGATGGTACCACTTTGCACTGCTGTAATAACCAGGGTTTGAAGTGATGCTTAACTGCTCCACTGAGGATTTGCACAAGCTAGGTACCTTCCTATTGTAAATTCACAGCCAGTGTCTGTACGTTTTGAACTGCTGTTAAAAATATGGCCATTTTCATTTGAACCCAGAGAGTTCAAAAGCCCTTTGCATTTAAAAGTTCCATAATCTACCTAGGTATGGTACAAATAATACATTCCCTCACACATTGGTAATTTGTTCTCAGAGTCAGCAATTTATGTTTATTGAATAACTTTTGTAAATTGTTGATATAAATCGTGAAGTCTGTGAATCTGTATTTTGTGAAAAAAATGTAAGTGCTAATAAGTACCGTTTCAGAGTGCTCTATGCAAATGAAGATACCAGAGTTCAACGTAGCCACTCTGTAACATCTCTTTTAAAAAATCTTTCCATCATCTCCAAATAACAGCTCACAAGACTGCAGAGGTCTCTCAGTTTCTAACTACCATCTCCAAATGCCTTGTTCCCAACTCTGTCCAAAATCCACTAGCTAACCTGTTCTATCAATTTCTCCTTTATTTAATTGTGACTCTTTGGTCATTTCTCTCCTCCAACTTACTGAAATGTGATTCACCAAAGCTCAGGACTAACTAAGGACTGGAAAGACAAGGTAGGACAAAAACAAAATTTATCTTTTGAATGGAAGCTGTGGAAAAGAATGAGTATACGAACATGTTAACAAATCTTGCTTCATTGTAAAATTAAAGACCCAAATGGAATCTAGTCACAATTAAGTTTACTCACAAATATAGGGCTTTTTCCTGTTTTGTCCTTTTCTTTTCCACCTTTGCCTGTGTCCCACTTTTCTGCATTTATGTCAGCTTCGTTCCATTCTGGCCAGATAGGGAATTTCCCCTTCTTCTGCTCAGCAGAACTGGCTGGTACATTACTGCCAAAATAGTACTGACTAGAAACAGAGAGGGAGGGAGGTGGCTTAGTTCTAATTAAAATCTCTGAGGTGAAATATTAGATAACCGAATGCTTATATTTAAATATCCTGTCAGCAGTCACTCTAAATACATTGTTCAATACAGCCATACCTGTGGCCAGGCAGAGTTAGGGTTCTAAAGACCAAAATACCCAAAAGACACAATTCAATAAAAACATTCTGAGCATTAGTCCCCACTTTCTAATAGAAGACATTCATCATAAACATGTAAGACACCAGAAAGGGGGATATGAATATAAATTTCACATTTAAAGAAACTCTTTTACATGTATAATACTAGTAGCTTTTTGAAGATCAGTACAAATATAATTTTGATTTTCCCTATATAAAAGTGCTACGTGATCATTATTTTAAAAGAAAATTTAAAAATACAAATTAGATAAATGAGAAAGTCACACCCAATCCATTCTAGAAACCATATTGTTAACAGTTGTCCATTTTCTCAGACTAATGTACAAAGACTAATGTAAACTCTACCGATACATCTCTTCTTCAAAGATGACATCATTTAGCAAATTCTCTTTTATAGACTGCTTTTATTCACTTATCCGTATATTTTTTAATAATTCACACCCCTAAATATTTATCTAAGTATGAATTTAATGATTGCACAATGTTCTATTATATGAGTACTGCCTTTCATTTAGCTAAGCTCCTGTTTTGGAAATTTGAGGGTTTTGATTTACATATTTTTTTACTATTAAAAACAAGATAGTAGTGGCTATCCTGGTTGCCAGATATTTGCATATGTTATTAATTATTTCCTTAGGATAGCTTTTAATAAAGAGACGTACTATACCAAAATATCTGCACATTTAAAGTTTATGATATATTTTGACTAATTTTCTGTAGAAAATTTGGACTTGTTTTATACTCTCATCATTAATATGTTATAGTTTCATATCTCTAAACCTTCACTTTTTCTTCATTTTCATATTCATATTTCTCAAGGAAGATTTTTTTTTTTCTTCAGCCAGATATCAGGCAGGAAAAAAGCTAGCTTTCTTATATCTCTCTGTGCTTAGGTGGACTTTCTTATACACTTTTTAAAAGAGAACTAAACTCTTGGCGAGCCATGCCTTTATGAAAACTCCCTTTCCTCATTTGGGTCGAAGACTTTGTCCTATATATGTTAAAATACAAGGTTCTACTGTCATAAGACTGCTAAGCCTTCTCTACCGAAGCAGCAGTTTCAGCTTAGAGCTGTGACACTCTGAGCTTCAGTTCCCTTCTCATTTCTGGATCCTGAAGATTTTTGTTTCTATAGGTAGGCATTTATGGATATTATGATTATTTCCAAAATCTTAATCACCATCTTGATGGAAAAGACAGTTTGAGAATACATACATTGTAAGTAGCATGTAAAAAAATAAGAGAGAAGGATGACCAGACCAGTTTTCAGGGGAAAAGGGAAAATTTTCATAATATTAATAGAAAAACCAAGGCATATAATAGTATATTATAGTATCTCTGTTTTATTGAGTCTTGACACAGATTACAAATAAAAAGAAATTGGTGATTTTGTATCCATCAAAACCATGATAAAATTACCTCATTTAGGAAGCTCAAAATCTTTAAAGCTATTTTTATAAAAGGAAGATCTAATTTCTTAAAAAATAAAGGCCCTGCTGAAATTATGTTTTGCCTTCCTCTTCATTCTGTCAAGTGTAAGTAAATGTTCTGGCTCTCTCCCTTAAGCTGTTAAGCTTTATCACTAATTGGCCTACTTTCTGTGTAACATGTCAAATTTGTTTCGGTCTGTATTAAAGATCACACAAAAAGACTCTCATTAGAGGTGTGTTGTACCAGCGCAGTAGCTCACTTATAGTGCTACGCACACAGTATAAATAATGGTCAAATATAGTTCAATGTCAGATATATTGCAGACTTCAAAAGATCATGTACAAGTATTAAAATTCTCAACACAGTATGTCTTTGAAGTTCACACCAGAGTGTACCTACTGCTCTAGCACAGTCGGGATCCTTTAAGGATTCAAAGCACATTATTCTTCATCTCATCAAGTCTAAGAAAAAGATAATCTTTAAACACAAAATTATCCCAACACTTTTGAAGATCTTTAGGAACCGATAATACTGGAAAATGAATGTTGCCAAATTTTAGAAAATTCAACCATGTAAAGAAATCAAATCTGACACACTGAAAAATCAAAGGTATATACAGAGTTACTTTAGTCACATAGCAATATACCCTATTTCTAGGAAATGATTCAGTCTATTAAAATTACAAGTTGTATAAAAGATTTCAAAGATAAATATATTCTCTACATATACAGTTATATGCTCCCTTCCACACAGTGAGTTAAATATGCTATTGAGATGGGGGGGGGGGCGGTGTGTCATTTTCCCTTTTAGGGGAGGCCAGGAGTATGTACACAAATGTATTTGCGGAAATTTAGTATTTCTTTAAAACTCATAAAAGTCAGTGGGGAATGTTTATAATATAAAACCTGTATACTCCAAACGTCAAAGGATATTCCAAAAGAAACCGACGTTTGGAGGTAGAAAAAGAATTTCAGGTAGCCAGGCAAAAGGCTGGTTTCCAAAGTGGAAATATGAAATAGAAGGTACTCCTGGGAGAAAGAAAGGAAATACAAAGGAAGCAAATTATAACAACAGGCCAACTCAGACAGACTGACATAAAAATGACATATGAAGTAAGCATCAGACACAAAGGTGTTAAGATGATTTCATGTGTGTGTATATATATAAAGGAGGTCAAAAACTGTACACACATTTTAAGACAGGAAAAGAAAACTCTATACTGTATTAAAATTGTAATACTCAACATATACCTGTAACAACAGATGAACACAAGTCATGTTTGACGTCTGCAATTTTAATACCATGAGTATGGCATCAGGGACAGCACTTCTCACATGGTGAAAAGCCTCCCACCTCCCAGTGTTAACATTTGAGTGGAGACAGGGTAACGTAAAAACACCCACCATTCAGAAAGGACTCTGTTCTCGTAATGGTACAGAGCGCTGCAGGCCATCTGCTGGTCCCTTAACCATTTAGTAACTGAACTGTGGATAGGTCCTGGAGTGCTCAGGGAGGGGTCAGAGTTCAAAGGCAGAGAGACATTCTTTAGGGAGATCAAAAAAGCAACTGTGCCTGATCTCTGCATTGTACACCTGTACACCTGAAGCTGAACAATAATGAATGCCAACTATAAATATATATATATGTATGTATGTATGTATGTATGTATGTATGTGTATATATATATATATATATATATATATATATATATATATATATATATATTTACAAGAAGCGGAGTACAGCATTAGGAATAGAAACAGTGGAAATGCAATGGCTCTGTGCGATGTCAGAGGGATAGTGGTGTGGGGAGGGGGGATCACACAGTGTGTGGGATATAAATGATAAACGTCTAAGTATTGCTTTGTCTTGTGCACCTGAAACTAATAAAATTTAAAAAAAAAGGCCCTGCCAATGTTACAGTGCAGTAAAATGTATAGGTTATAAATTCTGATTATAGCACTTAGTGAGTAGAAGCCATGTATGAAGATTATGCCTTCCTGACATCTCATAGTATCTTTCACAACACTACTTGTATAGTAAACATTCATTAAATTTTTTGTTGATTGACATTGGAAAAAAAAAGTGACTAAAGAGGATCTGTTTCATTTGCAAAAAAAAAAAAAAAAGCAACTGTGCCGACTGATGAGGAAGGATTTCAGTACTATAACAACTATCTTGTCCTTATCAGTAGTGCATGTCAACTGGATGTCAGCAATGGGTAGGAGAAAATCATCCTGGAAAGTCATCCAAACCACATGGCAGAGAACAGCATGTTATGAGTTTTAAATATCTACAAAATACACAAACCAACATTACAAAGCAAAAGAACAAACTTAAAACTGAGAAATAGTAAATATGTCAAAAGAAAGAAATCACACCCAAGGAAAGAGAAATGATGTAGGAAACGTAAAAGTTAAAAGTGATGAAGGACAGTGATTTCCGAAAGATAGGAAACAAATGAAGTGAGCCCTATGGTCTAAAGAGAGCGTTCAGGCTAGTGCACAGAGAGTTAGCCCAGGCAAAGCCCAGCAGATTCCTTCAGTAAAGGAGAAGGAAGAGTGACGCGGGGAGATCAAAGCAGCTAGTTTGCAGCACAGAGCACTAGAGAGAGCTTCACACAGAGGGAACTCTTGCGATCTTCAGAAAGTCACCCATTCCATATGTATTTTAGGATAGGTTTTCCTATTTCTGCAAAAAAAATAATTGGGATTTCTATAGCAATTACATTGAATCTGTAGATTACGTTGGGTAGTAATAACATTAAATTGTCATTAGTCTTCCAATCCATGTACACGGGATGTGCCTTCATTTATTTATGTCTTCGATTCCTTTCAGCAATGTTTTGTAGTTTTCATTGTATAAGTCTTTCATCTCCTTGGTTAAGTTAGTTTCTAAGTATCTTATTATTTTTGATGCTATTGTACATGGAATTATTTTTGTAATTTACTTTTCATATTGTTCATTGTTTATGTATAGAAATGCGACAAATTTTTGTGTGTTGACTCCGTATCCTGCTACTTTGATGAATTCATTTATTACTTTTAATAGTTTTTTTTTTTTTTTAAGGAATCTTTAGCATTTCTCAACTATAAGATGATATTATCTGCAAACAGGTAAGTTTGTTTCTTCCTTTACAATTTGGATGCCTTTTATTTCTTTTCTTGCCTGATTGCTCTGGCTAGAACTTCCAGTGCTATGTTGACCAGAAATGGTAAGGTGAGCAAATTTACCTTGTCCCTGATCTTCGAGGAAAATACTTTCAGTCCTTCACCATTAAGTATGATGCTGCTGTGGGTTTTTCACAAGTGGCTTTTATGTTGAGGTACTTTCCCTTCTATTCCCAGTTTGTTGAGTGTTTTTATCATGAAAGGATGTTGAAGTTTGTCAAATGCTTTCTCTGCATTAATTGAGACAGTCATGTGTTTTTTTTTTTCCTTCATTCTGTTGATGTGGTATATCACATTGATTGATTTTCATACGTTGAATAATCCTCACATTTCAGGAATAAGTCCCTCTGGGCATGGTATATGATTTGTTTACTATATTGCTGAATTCTGTTTGCTAGTATTTTGTTGATGGTTTTGGCATAAATGTTCATAAGAGATATTGATCTCTAGTTTATTTTTCCTGTACTGCCTTTATCTGGCTTTGGTATTAGGGTAATTTTGGCCTCACAGAATGAATTAGGAAGTTTTTATCGCGTTTTCAATTTTTTCAAAGTTTGAGCAAGACTGGTATAAGTTTTGCTTTAAATATTTGGTAGAATTCACCAGTACAACTAACAAGTCCAGCCTTTTTCTTTGTTGGGATATATTTGATTACTGATTCAGTTTCCTTAATATTTACAAATCTGTTCAGATTTTCTATTCATAATTTAGTCTGGTAGGTTTTGTGTTTCTAGGAATTTGTCCACTTCATCTAGGTTGTCCAATTTGATAGTATACAGTTTTTCATAGTACTCATAATCACTTTTATTTGTGTAGAATTGCTGTGTTTCCCTGAAAATAAGACCTAGCCGGACCATCACCTCTAATGTGTCTTTTGGAGAAAAAATTAATATAAGACCAGGTCTTATATAATATAATATAATACCAGGTCTTATATAAGACCAGGTATAATATAATATAATATAATATAATATAATATAATATAATATAACACCAGGTCTTATCTTAATTTTTGCTCCAAAAGACACATTAGAGTTGATGGTCTGGCTAGGTTTTATTTTCAGGGAAACATGGTGATAGTAATGTCCCTACTTTTATTTCTGATTTTAGTAATTTGAGTTTTCTCTTTTCTTTTGTTCATCCATCTAGCTAAAAGTTTGTGAATTTTGTTGAGCTTTTCAAAAAAGCAATATTTGGTTTCATTGATTTTTCTCTGTTGTTTTTCTATTCTCTATTTTACTTATTTCTGCTCTGATTTTTATCATTTATTGTCTTCTGTTAGCTTTGGGTTTTATGGTTGGTAACAATAGCACTAGTTTGGCGCAGTGAGTCCTCCAATCCTTTTGGGTAATTTTCTTTGTCATTGGGTAGTTTTTCATGCACAATATTTAAGAAAAAAAAAAAAAGATGAACATAACTAAAACAAAAACTAAACTATCTGAGGAAAAAATACACAAGAAAAGTACTAATGATAGATTAGATATTAAAGAAGATTAATGAATTGAAGAGACAGCAATAGAAATTATCCAAAATAAAACGTTAAAAAACTGAAAACGAACAGAGCATCAGTGAACTCTAGGACAACTTCAACCAATCTAAGCGTTATTGGTGCCATCAAAGGAGGAACTGGAGCTAGCCAAAAAAAATATTTGAAGTATGGTCAAAATTTTAAAAATTTCAATGTGAACTAAAAACCCATGGATTCAATAATTTCAATGAGCCCCAAACTCAAAAACCATGAAGAAAATCATATCAAGGAACAGCATAAGGAAATGAGTCAAAAGTAGTGGTAAAAGAAAATCTTAAGAGCCAGCAGAGAAACAAAGAAAAGAAAAACAACAAATTTCTCATCAAAAACAATGCAAGTGAACGGTCAACATCATTAAAGGACTAAGAGAAAAAAAAAAAAATCTGTCAAGCTAAAATTCTACACCTAATTAAAATACCTTAAAAAATACCCCAATAAACTTTAATTTAGAAAAAGGAAAGAAAAATGAAAATGGTATAAACAGCTTTTTTACATTTAAAAAAAAAAAACAAAGACTGAAAGCATTCATCAGTAGAAAATATTCACCACAATAAAAAACATAAAATAAGACTTTTAGGCACAAGAGAAAATGATACCAGATAGAAAAATGGATTTATACAAAGAAATAAAGAAAAATTAAAGTAGTGACTATATGGTTAAATATACAACTTATTTTAATCTTTGAATATCTTTTTAACATAATTAACTGCTTACACAAACAAATAATATAGTAAGGTTTATAACACACATAAAGGTCAAATGTACGAAAATAATAGCAAAGGTGAGAGATGGAAACATATACCATTACAATGTTTTTGTATTAAATGTAGACTGGTATAATATCAAAATAAGGTAGCGTATAATAAGTTAAAGGTGTGTACTATAAACTGTGACCACCAAAAGAACAAAACCAGGAGATATAACTAAAAGCCAACAAAGGAGGTAAACAGAATTTAAGAAAAAAACACAATGTATTCAAAATACAGCAGAAGAAGAAAAAAAGGAACACAGAAAACATAGAACTAAGAGAAAACAAATAGCAAGATAATAGATTTCAATCTAGAATTATTAGTAATCACATTAACTATAAATGGTCCAAACACCCCAATTAAAAGGCACAGATTGTGAGATCGAATAAAAAGTATGATACAACTATAGGCTATCTACAAGAAACCCATTTTATATAGAAAGACACAAATAATAAAAAGATGAAAAATATATAGCATGGTAACATTAATCAAAACATTCTTAAAAGTAGATTTCAGAACAAAGATTATTATAAGGGATTGGAAAATGTAATTTCATAATGATAAAAAGTAATTCATTGAGATGCTGTAACAATCCTAAACTTTTGTTAGTACATGAAGTAAGACCAGATAGAACTATAAGAATCAATAGGTAAATTTACAAATATAAGATAGTAACATCTCTCTCAATAATTGATAGAACAAGCTGACCAAAAATTAGTAAGGCTATAAAACCTATAGCATATAGAATAATATGTATCAAAATTGACTTAACTGACATTTATAGAACACTCTGTCACAACAGAATGCACATTCTTTTCAAGAACACAAATGATATTTATCAAGCTAGACCATAATCTTAGACATAGAATAAGCCCCAATAAATTTAAAATAATCTAAGTCATACAAAGTATGTTCTCTGACCAATGGAATTACAATAAATAAATATCACTAACAAAAAATCCTGGAAAATTTTCAAGATATTTGGAATCTAAATAAAATGAGTAAGATTAACCAATGTGTTAAAGAAGAAATAGAAAAGGAAGTTAGAAAGCCTTTGAATTGAATAAAAATGGAAACACAACATATTAAAATTTAGAGGATGCCAGTAAAGCACTAGGTAGGGGAACTTTTATAGCACAAAATACCTGTATTAGAGTCAAAGTCTCAAAAGAAGGTACTGTTTCCACCTTAAGAAACCAGGAAAAAAAAAAAAAAGCAAGTTAAATCTAAAGTAAATAAAGTAAGAAAATAAAGATTAGAGCAAATTAATAGAAATAGAAAACAGAAAAATTATAGGAAGAAAATCAATGAATCAAAAATCCAGTTCTCTGAGATCATCATCAAAATTGATTGAACTCTAGTCAGACTGATCAGGAACATAAGAGAGAAGACACAAACTACCAATATCAGGAATGAAAGGCGGGGACATCACTGCTGATCTTATAGACATGAAAAGAACAATAAGGAAATATTATAAACAACTCTATGCCCATATATTCAATAACTTAGATGAAATGGATTGATTCCTTGAAGGATACAAACTAAGAATACTCGTTAAGGAAGGGATAGATTGGATTGGAAATATTGAATGTCCTTGTATCTATTAAAAGCAAGTGAATTTTACATTAAAAACCTTTCCAGAAAGAAAACTCCAGGCCCAAATGTCTTTACTGGTGAAGTATACTAAATATTTAAGGAAGAAATAATACTAATTCTGTACTACCTGCTAACAACATAGATGAGTATCAAAATAATTATGATTAGTTGAAGAAGCCATACAAAAGGTATACATAGCTTATGATTCCATTTATATAAAACTCTAGAAAATGCAAACTAATCTATAGTGACAGAAAACATAATAGTGGTTGCCTGGGGACTAAAGTCCAGAAGGGACAGAAGGAAGGGATCAACAAGGGATCAAGAAAACATTTGTGAATGGTAGATCTGTTCATTATCTTGATTGTCTTGATGCTTTCATGTGTGTAAATGTACATGAAAACTTATCAAGACACATCCTTTAAATATATGCAATTTATTGTATGTCAAATTTACATCAATAAACCTATTTTTAAAAAAGAAAGGAAAGAAAACAAGCCCAGGGATTTTAAAAGGCAAATTAAGGAAATTCCAAAGATCACTTTGTGATAATAATATTATATTATCTGTTCCTAGAGTAATAATACATAAATTAAATCTATATTCTATGATATATTGGATTACCACATCATAAGCAATAAAACATACTTGGTCTACAATACTCATAGTGTGCCTTTCATCTGTACCTATTCCTGGTAAATTAAATACCCTGAATAATTTGGATTTGGGAAAAAGTAAACATTATCATTATATATAATAAAAATAGTCCATAATTCTATTAAAATGTATTTTATAATCAAATTATTAACAGAACATTAACAAAACAACTTCTTTAAAACTTAAACGCAAACACATTCCTTGCAAAGATGACAAAATTATTGTTTTTTAATTCTTAAGTCAATGAACAAGATTACATGACAAAATAAAAAACATGTAAGAGTAGAAAAGAGAACTTTATATGCTATCCAGCCATTAGAGATTTTTAAGGGGAAAAAAAGCAGCTGAATCTTACACACACACACACACACACACACACTCACTCATAGTCTTTAATTAGATTATTTTCACTGTAAGGTTGTTAAAATTTTAATAAAATAAGGATCTGAAATTTTGCCATTGTTTTCTTCAAGCATGCTGTTCAGGGTAAGGACATAATTTTATTCATAGTGTGAGGTAGTTTATTTATGCAATGTGCAATCAGCATGCCTTCTTAAGTAATGTCAGCCAATACCCCAATATCCTGAAGCAATCAAATATGAATAGAATTACAAAATTGATTTAATTTGGGTTAGAGGCATTTCGAGCCATACTCTTCAGAAATATCAAATATGTAAGGAAATAAATTCCAATCTTAAAGTATTATTAAATTTAAAATTGTTAAAGCCAGATTGTTATGTTGACCTTTTATTCTCTTGGTCTTATTAGAATTATTTAATTGGGCATTTAACTTTAAAAGTTCAATGTTTATCTATTTTTCTCAATACTTTATGCTTATTTGAATCAATAAGACTTAGTTTCTATTCTCAAAAAACAAAATAAATGAGAATAAGTATACACAATAAGAAAAAATCAAAGGTAAAAGTGAAAGAGTTAAAGCAAAGTTAAAAACAAATTACTTTATCAGCACAGAAGAGGGGGAGGATTTGCTTCCAATTTAGAAAATCAATGATGGCTTCATGGAAAAGCAGGTCTTAAAATATTGATTGAATTGGGGGTTTGGGTGAGAGCAACTATACACAGAAAAGAGGATGGGAAGAGGCACAAAAGTAGAAAAGTGTCTCTTTTCTGGAAGAATGTAAATAGTATGTTAGTATTTGATTGATACAGAGAACAAAAAGGAGCTGAAGCTGGTTGGGGCTCTGACAGCTAACTAGCTCTCTCTCTCTCTCTCTCTCTCTCTCTCTCTCTCTCTCTCTCTCTCTCTCTCTCGCGCCCTCCCTCTCGCCCTCCCTTTTTCCCCTCCCTCCCTCCCTCCCACCCTCTGTCCCTTCTTTTTTCCAAACAAAAAAGCAGGAGCATCCTATCAATGGAATGGTGTGTTACGATTACTAACAACATTACATATAAAGTAAATTGGATAAGAAACACCCTTCAGTAAAGGCAAAGGAATGAGAATATTTTTTCAGTGGTTCTGCCTGGAATTAACAAAGGCCCAAACTAGAAGATGTGAAGGAAGAAAATGAATTGATGAGCCAGAGTAGAGAAGCAATTTGAAGGGAAAATTAAAAGAACATGGAAATCAACTGGATAGGATGGGCAAAGGAGAGCTGAAGCTCAAAGATGACTGCTCTTTAGATTTAAGATGTCAGGGAAGTGCTAGTAAGATTCTCTAAAATGAACACAGAAAATAGATACATTTGGGAGAAGAAATGACCTCCGTTTTGGACATATTTAACTTAGAGTAGATGAGCACATCCAAACGGATCTGTCCACTTGAACTTGGGCTCAATTCCATTATTAGGACCACGGATGCTAACTGTCATCTAAATCACAAATGATTATTTTAAACGATCAAATGAGAGAGAAGAAAGGAGAGCAAAGTAAGACCAGTGGAGAATGACTGAACTTGGAGGGTAGGAGAAAGAAAACAAAACAGGGGCAGATCCAAAGAAAGAACTCCGGGAAAGGACAAGAGAAGGTAAATTTAGCTGGAGTGATACGTGTTTTTCTATAGGCAGCTGAACCCTCTTGAGAGAGAAAAAGGAACAAACCGGGAGAGCAGAAGAGGAGAGCAGTGTACACAAGCTGCTAGGACCCCAAGCTTCTGTCATTTCCCAGGATGTGACACCTTCCAGCAGCAAAGCTGATGTTTATAAAGAGTAAGCACAAAACAGGCTATGCAAAAACATCAGTGTCCATGATGACTTAAATAAAAATTCATGAAAGAAACAACAGGTCTACAGGACCCAGACCCTAGCACATAGTACATGCACAGTTTCCAATAAACGTTTTTACTTTTATTTTCTTACACAACTCCAACTACTTCCCTCATAACCTCATTCTTTGTCTATGGTGCAAATCAGTCCTGAATCGCTCCTAGACTTTGACCCAAGGTGGAGCAAGCATGTGGTTTTGCCTCTAATTTCTAATTAATTCATTGTAATAGTATGTGGAAAGGCCCTGTTGGCAGTGTGTGCAGTACAGCCTTCATCTATGACCTTGACTATCTGGTTAAAGTCTCACTGTTTCTGGCTCATACCTGGGGCAAAGGCAGGCAAAACAGTGAACAATTTTTCCTGCTTTCTTTCCTTTTGTCAGGGGATCCTCGAGGTTTGGTGAACTGGAGCCTTTTTCATTAATTGATAACTAACCTAGATACATTTCCTACCCTCAGATTCAATAGATAGCTCCTCTGAATATCCTCATACGCAGGACTACTCAGAAACAAATGCTGTAGAAAGTCTGCAGATGAAGACAACAGAGAGGCTCTGAGTTTACCTTGACCTCTGAGAATCTGCATAGAATCTGTGGATGGAAGTCACATACCGCAGA
Organism: Rhinolophus sinicus; assembly: GCF_057876585.1. Classification (NCBI taxonomy): domain Eukaryota; kingdom Metazoa; phylum Chordata; class Mammalia; order Chiroptera; family Rhinolophidae; genus Rhinolophus; species Rhinolophus sinicus. The sequence continues at coordinate 17,472,521 of NC_142502.1, forward strand.
CTGAGAGTGAGGAAAGGGGGGCAGAATGGGCACACTGATCTTTTGAGAACTTTGGCTGAAGTAATATATGCAATTCTGATATTCATCAAGTCACAAGGATGGAATAAAAATAATTACAAAATATTTGGACTATCGCATTCATTTTAACACCAGCCAAATATGTATGTGTGTGTGTATATATATATATATATATGGCTGGTATATATATATGTGTGTGTATATATATATATATATATATATATATATATATATATACACACACACATGTATATATATATATTTTATATATATACTCCATTTTATATATATATTCACCAGCCAAATATATATATATATATATAGATATAGATATATATGTATATATATTTGGCTGGTATATATATATGTGTGTATATATATATATTTGGCTGGTGAATATATATATAAAATGGTGACTATATATATAAAATATATAAAATGAATGTGATATATATTTGTTTACTTTAAAAATGTACCATATGTTAATTCAGCTATACAAACTAGCATGGTTATAAGCCCCAGAACCTGGAGTTAATTAACTTAGACCTACCCTGGGAAGAAATGTTAATAAAATTTCAAAGCACTGGGTGGATCCTTCTTACAACAACATAACATATCTTATTTGTCAAGGGTGAAAGGGAGAATGATTAGTAATATTTCTATCCAATCTTTCACATTATACAAATCATATCAAAGGTATATTTTTAATCTGCCTTGGATACAATTTTTAGTTATTTTTTCTCACATTAAGTGATGTAATAAGTTTATAGATTATTTAATCCCTTGATTTAAATAATGTGATCTGAAAATGTCAAAGAAATATTAAAGTCAATTAAAATATTTATAAATTGTCACTTTTGATTGGGGCAATATTCATTTGCTCATCTATAAACATTAGCAACAACGCTACTAGTTTCAAAGTACAAATGTGTTTATGTTTTTAAGTAACAACAAAGTAGAAATTCCATGAGTTTATAAATTTAAATATTTTCAGTCTACTTCTTCTACTCCACTAGTAATGCTACAGAGTAAACTTGGGGAACCATTTTACCTACAAAACTAAACAAACTAAAAATTAGGTGATTTGAAAAAAAAAATGATTTTACTGCCAGAGATGATTCTTAAACCATGTCAAATTTTAATGAATATTAAACAAATGCTCAGATTAAGATTATTTCAAAGGGAGAACGGATGGCAGATCCCACAAAGACTAATAGGATACTTCTACCCCCACTACACAGAGATTTTGGCTAGATTTTTATATTTAAAAATATCAACATTTATAGAATGCCAAGTGTTGCGCTATGTTCAGAGGGCCTCTTCCCTCTGGCTCTCGATCTCTATCTACTTCTGAGTCAGAGGATTTTATGGCTGCACTGCCACATCAGGTTTCCAGTTCAACTCAATTAAATTACACACACAATATTAAACAACATTGTGCCAGGCCCTGAAAAGAATGCAAAAATGAACAAGGCGAGGAAGGTATTTAGAAAATTATCATTGAATTTTATTTACACTTTTTTTTTTTGGCTTTCCAGACATGGTGGCATCATCTCCAGGACATCATAGCACACATTACCACTTCAGCTGAAGATCAGAAATTTGGTTTTTGTAATCTTTGACCTCAGTCACCTTACTGATCCTCTCTGCACCCACCCACATCCCCCACTCTAAAAATGGTCCTCACTATCTTCCAGAGTTCCCAGAATCAGGCATTCCCCCATTACCTCAGACAGCCATGTATTTCTTGCTACCCTGATTCTTAACTCCGCATGAATTCCATGCCAGCAATTGTCAAATTGTACCTCATAAATCATCATTCTGATCATTAAAACCATCTGTGTTTCCCCATGACATATAGTTTCAGTTCCTTAATCTGTCCCTCATTCTGCTGCATTCTCATCTGAGATCATTTACATGCCAGTACATTCATACACAGCCTCTCTATCCCAGCCAACTGGGTGACAGCCTGTGCCCCAAACATTCCCATTGCCCACACTGACCATCTCGCTAACCTGTGCCTTTTGAAACTGGGGAATTGGTTGTTAGGGGGAGGTTAGAAAGACCGGCTCAAGTTCAAAGTCAGCTTCCTTTCCTCTAACTCATACAGCCCTCATTTTAGGAATCTGATGGTTTCTCTAATCAATCTAACCTCATGCCAACACATGGTTCCTTCTATTATTTCCAACAGGCTCCCCCTAACAAATGTAGAATTACCGTATGTTTCCTAGTTACTTCTGTATGAGTGTTAGGTACACCCCACATCAGATTACATATCCCTGGAGAAAAGGTAGCATGTTTCACAATTCCTTGTCCTCTAGACCAGGGGTGTCCAAACTGCGGCCTGCGATCCATTTTTTCTTGGCCCGCAGCAAATTCCAAAAACATATTTAGTTTACTTAAATAAACCAGGTGAGGCAATACATACTTCACCTTGAGTGAGTGGCCCGGCTGTTTGTGTATTTTACCGCATATGGCCCTTGGTGAAAAACGTTGAAAAATGTTTGGACACCCCTGTTCTAGACCTTGCACAGGAGAAGTGCTCATTAAACAGTTAAGAATTGAACATAAAAAATAAGCTTTCCTCTAGGGAAGTTTCTGTCACTGAAGCTCACCTTTTAAATCTGTTAATTGACCTGAGTTGTTGAGTTCCACAGAGGTCACCTGGGAAAATCATAGAACTCAGTGTGGACCCTGGGTTGTGTTCTCCTCTGCTCTGCCTCTTACCTCTCTCTGCCTTTGTCTGTGGAGCTGTGAGGACTGTACCCGCAGCTATAAAAGTAACCTTCCTATGGTGTTGTTCTCTTTAGAGGGGACTTCTGTTCTGATCTCTAAAGGTAGAGGGACATATTATCTACCAACCACAGTTGCATGGTTTCATTTAACCAGCTCTCTCTTGGATTTCAGATAACAAAGAACCCACTTAATTTAATCCTCAGTAAGTTATTTATCCTTCTATATTATTGATCATAATTCATTGATCATAAGTTTTTGTAATACTCATGTTTTCAAATTTTTGTATAGACAAATATGTTGATCTTTTTTGAGAATTCTATAAACTTTAGTTATTTAAATTAATTAATCAGTAAAGGTAAACTTCAGCATTATGAAATACATTTAATTCTGTTTTGCAAAGAAGTCATTAAGAATCTAGAAGGTTGCATACTTCTTGTTAGTTTAACAAAGTATCTGTTTATTTCATCTTCATTTCAATGTGCTATTGGAAGTGAAACAAACTTTTGTGACTATAAACCCCAAATCTTGTTCCTATTTCAAACTGCCTATCAAAGTTCCAAATATTTTAGCATTTAAAGTGCAAGCATTAACATTTCTACAATGATTAACCTTTAAATTGCATGTTTTCTTTCCTCTCTTTTGAATTATCCATGACCTACATAGCACTTACATTTAATACGTCCAAGAAGTTCAAATTTTTGTCTTGGTATTGCTATAAATCTTTCTAGTGGCATCTAACAAGTGAAAGTATCTTGGCATGCCTATTAATTTACAAATTAATTAATTTAGATTGGTTTATAATTTCTAATTGTCATTACTTATGAGAGTTATAATTTGTGACAGTAGTTCTGACAACAAACATATTGTTCCCAAAGATGAAAATTTTTTTAAATGATAACTTCAATTAGGAAAATAAATAAAATCAAAGTTTTAAACATTTAACTATAACAAAATTCCCTCACTTATTATGGACTCACTGGAAAAAAATAACGTGATAAAGTCACAGAAGTTTGGAGCTGGAGGAAAAATAAAGCAGAGATGAGAAGGCAGAACATGTTGGATTGGGAGCAATTTTAATTAGATGGACTTTCAGTTAAAGAACAGAAAATTGAATGTCAGAAGAGAAAAATGACATGTTCACTGTCAGAAAAAAAAATGGTGCCAGAGCAAACCCTATAATAGAGATTTCGTTCTTCCTGATACAGAGAAATAGAGAATACATAAAATAGAAATATGATAATCTAATGTAAAAACTGACAGCTCAGTTAGCTGGCTTAATGGGGGGGGGGAATCAAAGTCATATTTACTTATGAATTTGGTCAAAACTGGACATAGATTATTCCATTTTCTCAGTTGTAACATCTCAGTTTTTGAACTTTGCCAACGGTGATCAGATCAGAAAGGGAGGGAGAACTGGGCCTCAATCAAATTCAGAAGGAATGAAAACCAAGCCAGGTAACGAAACCATGAACTACTTTAATAAGCAAATGGTGAATTCTTATTATGTGCTAGCCATCATGCTAGGCAAAGGCCAGACATGGACATTATCTCCAATCTGACACATAATTTTAGGGAATAAAAGAGATGTGGCAGCTCTAGGAGAATAAGAGTCTATGAGATGGCCATTTTCAAAGGCTCTGAAGACTTTGTCCTTCATTTCCGTATCCAAGACCACGTTAGAGTTGGTTGTATTTATTGGATGTTTAACCATAAGGTGTGGTAAAATGGCATATAAAAACTTACTCTAAATGTCCTCAGTGTATGTCAAATGACAATTACACTGGAGCCTTGCTAGACTTTGATCCCTAGGTCCCAAGATACGTGACACATTGTTTTTATCTATGACTTTGCCTGGCATCTATGACTAGTCCTTCAGAAAAACTTAGAGGAAAAACATTATCAATGTGATTGATAATGAACATCATATCCTATCATATAATGCTGCAGCAAAATCTAGTGATTTGATATTTAATGCTCAGTAGATCGTATCTAGCAAAGACTAGATTTTTGTATGACTATTTACCTTTACTCTTCTACTTTCATAAGTATACATATACACTTTTATTGATATAATTCAACTTAGATGTTTTCTGGAAAAAAACAAACATGTTAGAAATAACGCTATCATCTCAAAAAGAAATAGGAAGTGCCAGCAAGGAAAGAGTTAGCATCTTACCAGCAGGGACCTTTATCTGTATCACATGTTTTATGGTATCTGGTTTGATCAGTTTCTGTATGGGAGTTAACAATTTCATCTCTTTCAGAATATAAACTTTTTAAAGTCAAAGATTTTCCCCAAGCTACTTCAGAGTTGTGACTCTTCAACGTGCATTAATTACAACCACTATCATGCAGGGTCTCAGCTCCTGCACCCTGCACAAGAACGCAGGATATGCTGAGGCCAAAAAGGAACAACAATGGAGCCAAAGATAGGGGAGTCATACCACTATATTCTCGCTGGGCTGGAGGATGGTTTTGACACAAAAGCAGACATCCACCAGTACCCCAACAGGGGGTCTTCCTGCACCCCAGTCCCCCAGAAGCCAGGGGAGACACAGGAAGTAGGATCCACGTGTCCGCAATCCACCATCCATGCTTGCTAATCCCACTTGCTAGCCTCAATCCGTTGTTTGCTTCTCTGACAACCAACTAACTTGCTAGCCACAATTCACCCTGGCTAGCAGAACCATGGCAGTTATATTAGTGGCTAATGGCTAACCGGTTACAGCTGATGGTCACCCAGCCACAGCAGATGGCCATCTAATAACCAAGCCAGCATGTTTCCATGTGAGGCCAAGAGCCTGGAAACTGCTCTCTGGGACTCTGTCCCCACGATCGCCATTGTCTAAGATTTGTTTTGTATGTGTATTAAAATTTTTTTTGCAACCCTGTTATAATCTCTTATTTAATCACTCTCATTCATTCATTAAATAAACATTTCTGAGTGTGTACTACATATTACCAAGGAAATCAGTCATGGTACTAAGGATTCAATAGTGTATAAAATAGAAAAATTGCTGCCTTTGTTGAACTTACATTCTATTAGGGAGACATATAAATACACATAATTTTTTAAAGTGAAATATATAGTATGTTAAATTTTAAAAAAATTAATGAGGAAAAATAAGGCAGCAAAGTAAAACAGAGTTTTTTTTTGGTTTGGGCAGGAAAGTGGCGGCTGAGATTTTAAACCAGTTGGCCAAAGAAGTTGACATGAGAAAATGGCATTCAGGTAACTACCTAAAAGAAGTGCAGGAGAAAAACCATATAAGAATCTGGGGGAAGAGCTTTCCAGCAGAGGAAACAGCAAGTGCAAAGGCCCTGAGGTAGGAACAATCCTGGGGTATGCCAGGGAGTAAAAAGGAAGCTAGTGTGTGAACAAAGGGTGGTAGAATCAGAAAAGTAAAAGAGGCCTGATACGGTAGGGCCTTGTAAGACTTGGATCTATAAGAATGGAAGTCATTAAAAAATGTTGAAATCACCTGACTTACACTGAGATGCAGCAGGAGTGCAATGCTGTTGAAATCATTTCAGTATATAGCATAGTATCTGAAATTTAAGTTAATAAAATGAATGGATTATCTGCCAGGTAGCTGGAAGCCTACTTATGAGAGAGGACAGAAAACTAGGAACTAGAGGAATCACAGACATGGAAATAAGCGTGGGAGTGGAGTTCATGGAGGGAAAGAGTTTAAATACAGGAATCAGTGAACAGAAGTCCAGTGTGGGATTTTTCAGGGTAGGAAGGAGGTGGAGAAATAAGCATCCAAAATGTAAAAATCCAGTTTAAAAGAATTTACTACCCACCACTCACAGGCCTAGCTGGAAGAACGTAATGATCCCTGTGACATGGTTTTGGCAACTGACATACTCTCATAGCTGGAATAAATTCTATAATTTGTTTAAGTTCAAATAATATCCCATGGTCTGTGCTATTAATAAGGGGGTATTTCTAGAGAAATAAAAATAGGCCAATGGAAAAAAAATAATAATGAGGTACATAAACAGACACAATAAACACCATCCCAGGACAACATTGATTCCATGAAGCTAGGCTCTGTATGATTCCTTGGAGTAAACATTAACAACATGAACTACATATTTATATAGATTCAACTTTTTAGAGTCATTTCATGTCTGATATCATCTGATTAAAGGACTTTAGTTGTTGGAATGGGGCCGATGCAAATTAGGGAAATACCATTAAACTCTCTCCCCTCCTCCCTCCCTAAGTCAGTCTCTCTCTCTCTCCCTCTGGCTCTCTCCCTCCCTCCTTCTCTCCCCGTCTCCCTCTTCCTCCACCCCACTCCCGTCATTATTGGGGCCAGCCAGATGTGGCCCTAATTGGAAATCATTGGAGCTCTGCCTCTTTTGTAAGGAAGCTGCTACCTTTCCGAGTGCGCGTGGCAAGCAGACGCTTGAAGGAGAGGAGGGGCGGGAAGGGGTGAAAGATTCACGGATGGAAGCCAGGAGAAGTGCAGCCCAGCAGCTGAAGCTGGAGCTCTGGGAAGGAGGTGGGTCGGGCCTGGGGGAGGAGTAGGAGCAAGAATCTCCTGGGTCGCGCAGAAGATAGAGAATTTTCGAGGCGGCTAGCCAGCTCAACTCCTGCGCTGGCAGAGTTTGCTACAGGACAGCAGCCCTGGGACTCGTGGGAAGGCCAAGGAGTAAGGTCAGGGGTGGAATGGGGAGGCAGAGAGGTCCCTTACTCTTTAGATTTGTCCCAGCCTTGCGCAGAGTAGATACGATTCACCTCTTTCTTTTTGGCTTGTTTGGAGGTCATAGCAAAGGCAAGCTGAGCTCAGTTGGGAATGCAATGGTCGCTGCGACCCCGGCTCCGCGTCTACCGTTGCCGGGAGACGGCGTGCGCGCGTCCTGCCGACGCCGTGCGGGGTCCGCGGGCTCCCGCCCCGGCGGCTCTGAGGCCGCGAGTGGGGGCAAGAACGCCGAGAGCTCGAGTCTCCACATCCAGGTGGAATCCTAGGGGTTGGGCGTTTGCGGAGAGAAACCCGGAGCCCTAGTTACCGACTTGACAGTAGGATTGATGGGCAGCTCTGATTAAATTGCAGTTCTTCTATCAGACCAACTCTGCCTAGCTTTGCCCTTAGGAACCATAGACATATATTGATTCTCTTGGATTTTTAGCTATTTGGAGACGTATTTTATGCGAGGTTCTCTTTCCCCAGGTCTTCTCTCTGCTGTCCTCCAATAATGACTAAAGAGACATTACGCCCACACAAAATTTGCCAATGGCTTGAATGCAGTGGGTGCAAGGATTGCTTAAGGATTGATAATGATGATGTCTGTGATTAAACAAGTCCGGTGTCTTGATTGTTTATATGAAAGAATAAATCAAAGTCATGGAATCAAATGGTCCTTGATACTCTCACTTGAAAAGGCGCTGGAGCCAGACAACACTATGCATGCAAACCAAGACCTATTAGATTCCCGCTGAATGCTTGGCCAACCTGTAGTGTATTAGTCATTGTGGGGACAGAGTCTCAGGGAGCAGTTTTCAGGCTCTCCGCCTCTTGTGGAAAGGTGCTGGCTCGGTTATACATGGCCATCAGCTGTAATCTGATAGCCATCCACTGTGGTTGGGTGGCCATCAGCTATCACGGGTTAGTCATTAGCCGCTAATATAACTGCCATGGCTATGCTAGCAAGGGCAGATTGCAGTTAGCAAGGTTGATTGGTTGGCAGAGAAGCAGATGGCTGATTGCGGCTCCTGCTTCCTGTGTCTCCAACCCAGCCGCCAGTGAGAATATAGTGGTATGACTCCCCTATCTATGGCTCCATGGGTGTTCCTTTTTGGTCTCACCATATCCTGCGTTCTTGTGAGGGTAGCGGGAGCTGAGACCCTGCATGACAGTCATCTTTCCTTGAACAACTTCTTTTTTGAGCCTCGGTTTACTTATTTATAAACAGGAGATGGTGATACCTAACACATCATTCTGTTTTGCAGATAAGATGTATGTAAAATGTTTAGCACACAATGAAAGCCCAGCAAATGGGGGCCCCTGTTTCAGAAAGGTCAGCTCCAATGCCTTCATGAGCAGGCAGATAACATGAATGAATGAAGCTAAGAAATGCTTAGACTAGAAAACCTTTAAAATTCATTAAAACAAAACAAAATGTTGTGCTAGTCCAATACAATCTCACTTCAGAGAGATTTGAACATACATAGGCCTGAGGTTGAGAACCCTTCTCAATAGTTGGCCATTCTCATGAACCTGGACAAAATTAGCCATCTTTAAATAAAGAAATCCCTTGGTCTCGGGACTGGGCACTCTACAGGGAAGAAGCAGCTTCCTGCAAAGCAAACTTTTCAGCTACTCTAACAAATGAATGCCCAGCTCTCTCCACTCAACATAGCCTTTGCTTGGTCAGACTATCCCAATCTCGTCATCATTGGGGGTTTTACAGAGGACAGTTAGACAGCAACTTCATTGCATTTCGATATGCAAGATAAATAACTTCAAAGTCAGTAGTGTTAATGTCACCGTATTTCCCCAAAAATAAGACCTAGCTGGACAATCAGCTCTAATGCGTCTTTTGAAGCAAAAATTAATGTAAGACCCAGTCTTAGTTTAGTATAAGACTGGGAATATAATATAATACAATATAATATAATATAATATAATATAATATAATATAATATAATATAATATAATATAATATAAATGTAATATAACATAATATAACAATTTCAGGTCTCATATTAATTTTTTGCTCCAAAAGACACATTAGAGCTGATTGTCCGGCTAGGTCTTATTTTCGGGGAAACACAGTATGATGGAAGGAGTGCCCTACAAACATCCCCTATACATGTGAAGACAATGAAGATATCTAGAGGGTTCTGCCTCATCTATCCTATGATTGGAATTTCCTGAGAACTCTCCTGAATGAAAGTAGAGGACCAAACTTTGAGAAAATATTATTTAATATAAAATTTTATTGCAGTAATCAAATGCATAGCCATAAGCATATATAAAGACTATTGGGTAAAAATAGCACAATTTTAAGTAACTAACCCACGGACAGGTGAGTTTCATCTTGAGCCAGGCCATCCCTGAAGCCATGGTAATAGTTACAAGATGCCAAGAACATTAGAGGAGAAAAGTCTTAGAAGCCAAATGATCTATAGCCCACCCATGTTTTATAGGTAGGGAACCCCAGACCAAGAGAAGTGTCTTGCCAAAATTGCATAGCCACTTAGTGGTGGAGTTTGGACTAGAGGCATTATAGGGAGGAATACCAGTTTAAGCCAAACATAGCAGTATTACACTCAAAGACTGCTTTCTCATCTATTAGATTAGGATACAAATAAGGGAATTGACATAAGGATGGATGAGATAAAAAATTTTGTATAAATATAAAGTGCTTATTAATTTTTTTCTAGTCTTTTCTTCTTTTTTGTTTATTAATTTGTTTTGTTTGTTTTAGATTCCACATATACGTGAAATCATACATTATTTGTCTTTTTCTGTCTTATTTCGCTTAGCATAATAACCTTTAGATCCATCCATGTGGTCACAAATGGCAAGATTTCATACTTTTTTATGGCGGAATAATAATTATATGGAAGCTACCTAGGTATCCACTGCTAGATGATAGATGAATGGATACAGAAGATTTTCCACTGATAGAAATATATTATATATATATATATAAAATTTTCTGTATCCATTCATCTATCAGTGGATACCTAGGTAGCTTCCATATCTTGGCTATTGTAAATAATGCTGCAATGAACATAGAGGAGCATATATCTTTTCAAATTAGTATTTTTGTTTTCTTCAGATAAACACCCAGAAGTAGAATTGCTGGGTCATGTGGCAGCTCTATTTTTAATTTTTTTGAGGAATCTCGATACTGTTTTCCATAGCGTCAGCACCAATTTACAGTCCCACCAATAGTGTATGAGGATTTCCTTTTCTCTTGTTAATTTAGTAATTAATTTAATTTAATTAACTTAATAATAGCTATGAGTTACTGAGTTTCTGCTACATGCCAGGTTTAGGAAGGGTTGCTAGTGCCTTAGAGCATAGGTTTTAGAGACAGACCTGAGTTTACATACTGACTCTTACTAGTTTAGGTACCCTGAGTAAGTTGTTTAACTCTCTAAATTCCACTTTCTTCATCTGTGTAAAGGGAAGAATAATCTTTGCCTCAAGTGTTGTGTTTGGACTCAAATAATGATAGATGATATTATCATTATTTCACAGGTAAAGAGAAAAAAAACTGAAGTGCAGACAGGTGTAGGGAGTTGCCTGACACAGGGCAGGTGGCAGAGCAAAAGTAGCCTGACCCTGCAGCCTTTGCTTCTGCAGTTCTCCAGGAAAACCCTCTTGTTCTAAGTGTCACAGTCGCTGCTGAACAGAGCAAGTCCAAATGATTCCCCTGCAACTCAGCTGAGTGCTTTCCAAGTTCTCTGGCTGTTAAAAAACCTCCAAAGTCTGAGAAACAGGGCGTATGCTTTAGCATGGAGACTCTCCAATCTGTACTTTATTTTTTGGGGAAGAATTCTTTGCTTTCAGGAAGCAGTAACCCCCTTTCCATAGGGAAGTGGTTAGAAATGCTCACTTCCCCATGCCAGCAGAAACAATATCCAGGGCTCTCTCTTTGGACTACTTAGGGGTCTGCTGAATTGGGGAAGTGAGCTGTGGTAACCACTTCTCCACCCACTGTTGGGAGTCCCAGATAACGAACTGGGCAGGGAAAGGTGGGTAGGGCAGGGAGAGGGCCAGCATTTCTGTTTTTTAAACCCATAGCTCTGGGGAACTTTAGACACTCAGACCCACAGCCACAGGAAATTATATAGATGATGTTGCTCAGCCACCTCTGTGCAATTAGGTCAGTTACAAAATTCCCTAGAATTTCACCAACCAAATGACAAAGCATAAATTCTATATGTTCTGCTTCCGGTTCAGGTTAACTGTCCTTTCAATTTCTGTCCTTTACTTGTCACTTTTCCTTATACATTAATCTCCTTGACTTTCCACAGAGCTTTGTCTTTTAAAATTCATATAATATTTTGCCTTATGTTTTACCATTACTTTTCCCCTGGCCCTTCTCATGTACTGGACTGTAAGGGCCCTTAGAGCAGGACATGGTTCTACTCTCCAATAAATTCAGTTCAAACATTGCAAGCCCCTTCAACGTCTAATAATCAGAGCTCCCATTTATTGAGCACTTGCTATATGCTTAGCACTCTATTAAGCTCTTTTTCTGTGTTAACTCAATCCTTTTAAATACCATAGGAATTTGTTATGATTACAACCTCTCTGTTGTAAATAAGGACACAGGCAGAGAGGTTAAATTAGTGAGTGGTCAGGCAGGATTCAAGCCCATGAAATCGGGCACCAGATCTATCCCCTTTATAACCATAGTTTTCTGCCTTGGACTCCCTCAGTAATCACAACCCTATCAGCTGTTACCATCAGTCCATTTTATAGAGGAGGAAAGTGAGCTTTAGAAAGGTACAGCAACTTGTCCAGAGTCCAAAGCATAAAGTGGATGGAGCCAGGATGTAAAGGTGAGCAGTCTGGCTTCAGAGCGCACACTATTGTATTGTATTGTACTGTATTGTATTGTATTGTATTGTATTGTATTGTATTGTATTGTATTGTGTGTTTTTTTATGATGGTAAGAACATACAACACAAGATCTAGCCTCCTCACTAATTTTTGAGTGCACACCATTGTTAATTATAGGCACAGCATTGTACAATCTCTAGAATATGTTCATCGGGTAAAATGTTACACCTGTGTGCACTCTCAAGCTCTGTCTACACTGCCTCCTTCAAACCGTGCAAATACAGAAAAATGTTCACTACGTGTCATTGAAAATATTATTATCATTTGCTATTTACTTTCAGTTTTGTCCCCTAATGTTCAGTCTCTTCAGAGCCCACGGGTTATGGAAGATTTGGATCCTGCAGACTGAACTCAATTGTCCTGCCAGAAAAAGCCTCACTGTTCTGGGCAAACTTTAACTTATCGTTTATTTATCTTTGAAAGGAAATTTTAAGTAGAGAGTCTTTAAAAATGGGATAATAAGGAAATAAGATATTTTCAAGTTTCAGGCTGAAAAATAATTTCCATTTTGATTAGCTGTTTAAAAAAGAATCAATCATTTTCCTGACTGTACTAAAACACTTCACCAGGATGCAAACTAACCTGCATTTGTATAATGCTGCAGTGACCCAGGCAGGGGGTAAGATGAGGGCACTAATCCTGGTCCCCCTTCTAGACAAAGGCACTCACGCTCCTCCCAAAGGAAGCCACATCTTTCAACCCAAGGTTGTGCCTTCTCCCTGGCAGCTTCCTGCAGCTCACTAGGGACACAACTGTGACACTCTGAAAGATCCTTCTCTGTTATTGGTGGAGATATCTGTTACAAAAGCATTGCAGTTTAACTTCTTCTGTCCAGTCCTGCTTGCCTTACACTCTTAGGAATGGTACTGAGAACATTCACTAATAAACGTCGTGCATGCAAATCTCGAAGGGTTAGAATCTGCTCCCTGGAAAATGGCCTAGAACGGTTGATATCAGGTATGACTCTAGGAAGCAGACTCTAAAATGAGATTTGGGAAGATGTCCACTTCCAAACAAGAGGAAATGACAGGGAGTGAATTTAGCCTCTCACATGCCACAACTAATAAACTAAATAAAATATATGAAGACATTGGTTAACAGGCGATGAATGACAATAATCCCTGAGAGATGGAAAACAAAGAAGGTGGGCTTGATAATTGCCCCAGCTTAATGCAGGGCCCTGGCACAGGGCAGGGGAACCCAGGCTGATGGTGTACCTGATTTGGGGAGACAGCGCTGGTTCAGTGAGGCTAGGCAGCTGAAGTTCTCAGAGCAGACATGTGGAGGGGAGAGTAGCACAGACAGCAGACCCTCAGGGGTAACACCCCATAGTGTCCCCCTGAGTGCTGATCTGCATGTGCAAGTGAGGAGATGCTTGGAGGCCACAGAACAACTATGTGAAAGGATTCAAAGGAGTAACTTCTATGAGCTCATATGGAACTGTTCTCAGCAGCACGACTGGAAAAACCTCATAATTCACAGGTATGGAGTTTTGCCTTCTCAGTTGTGGTGAAAATCTCACCATAGACTAAATGCTTCACTGACCCCATCTCACAAAACTTAAAAACAGGACCTGAAATGATCCAACTACTTCCAAGTAAATTAACTGCTTCCGTGAACAAATAAATCTTAAGAAATATTTATAGTAATACAAAAATCACCAGCATTCAAAATGTAATACTCAAAATGATTGGTAGCCAATAAAAATTACCAGGCATGTAAAGAAGCAGGAAAATATGTACTGTTAAAAGGAGGGGGGGGGGGGAATCGACCAACTGAAATTGACTGGATGATAGAATTAATATGGATGATAGAATTAGCACACAGGACATTAAAATAGTTATTGTAACTGTATGCCATATGTTCAAGAATCTAGGAGAAATATTGAATATGTCAAGTTCATCTTCAGAACATCTAAAACTATACATACAATGTCTGTGCAGAGAAAATAAACTGGATGGGATTAATGGCAGATTAGATATTACAGAAGAACTAATTAGTGAATTTGAACACACAGCAATACAAGCAATTTAAAATGAAACAGAGAAAAAAAGACATCAAAGAAAAGAAGAATAGAGTATCAGGGAGCTATGAAACAATTTCAAATGCACCGATATGTGTGCAGTTGGAGTCCCTGAAAAAGCAGGGAAGGTGGGCAGGTAAGAGAAGAGGATACAGAAAAAAATTATATAGAAAAATAATGATTGAAACTTTTCCAAATTTTGTACAAGCTGCAAATCTCAGAAACTCAATAAACCCAAAGCCCAATAAACATGAAAAAAATCTATACCAAGTGACATCATAGTCAAATTTATTAAAATCACAGTTAAAGGCAAAATCTTAAAACAGAATTTCAGGTAATGAGGGGTTCATCGTCAGTGACACCTGGAGTATTAACAGCCCTGACATGGAATTGTAGTGCAACTGTCTAATTTGACCCTTGGTAAACTAAGACAGGGTATAAGTGGAAAAGAATGTACTGTGACAGGTGTATCTCAGGCCTATGAGTGTTTGGGGGAAATAGTAATTACAAAGAAACTGCAAGGCTGTTACCTATAGTTATAATAACTTCTAATGACCTATTAAATTGATCATCTATGTCATTTCTGGGTCATTTTCAGTTGATTTATATTTTCTCCACCTAATGGGATCTGTTTTTCTGATTATTTGCTACATTTTTTAATTAGCTACAAGACATTGTGAATTTTATCTTGTATGGTGCTGGCATCATATACTGTGAATAGTAATACTTGTTTATTTTGTAATTTTAACTCACTTGTGTTTTTTAGAAGGTTTAGTTTAGCTGGAGATTTATGTATTGGGTATTCCTACATAGATGAATAAGATTTGTTTTTATATATATATATATATATATATATATATATATATATATATATATATATATATATATATTATTCCACCTATATAAAGTTCAAAAATAGTTACGATACTTTTAAGGATGTCTACAGATGAATAAGATTTGATTCCTGCCCCTGAAGAACTCGGAATCTTGTGGGGCAAGCTAAAACCGATACTTACAAACCAACACAATCATTTTTATAGAAAACATGTGAATCAGCACCGTGAAAACCAAAAGTAATGATATCCAAGGGGATGTCCTCTGCATGCTTGACTGAAATAAGTAGCTAGCTGAGGTCAAGGACATATGGGTACAGGACAGATACAGGGTGAATGGGTGGGAGTAATGATTCAGATCTGGATAACAGAGCAGCCCTGGGTGGCTTCACGTAGCAAGAAATTCTGGATAGTGAAAGGTGGTGCTTTGAGAGAACTAGGAAAGAGAGAAAGCAGAGAAGAAAGAACACTAGGGTAAACATCCTCATTTTGTTACATGTGCCCAGAAATGCCACCAAATTAAAGGATTCTATGGAGCCAAATAGCATGAGCTGATTGGCATGAAGGCTTGAACTGCAACCAGCTTCATCACGTCCTGGAAGTATGATGTCCGGCAAGCTGTTTAGACTCTCTTAACCTCATTGTACTCATTTTAAAAAAAAATGGTTATAAGTGATTATTGTGATGATTGATTGAGATACACATATTAAAAACAAGGAAAACAAAACTTAGCACAGTCATTCTTCTATGAAGCACCATAACTTGGAAAAAATTGCCATTGCAGGACTAACAGAATTGTGTGTTATGGTAATCTAGGAGGGCTTCAAAAAATTGAAAGCCCTGGTTTTTTTCTTTGTTATTTAAAGAATTCTAAATTCTTTAAATAACAAGGAAAAAAAACAGGCTTCATGTTTATAATAAGGTTTATACTTCCCCCCAAAAAAACCTTCACCTTACATACCTAGTTAACATAGTTAAAAGTTATTCTCTCAACTTAATTTCTAGTAATTCTTTTTTTTAATAATTAAAGTTTATTGGGATGACAATAGTTAGTAAAGTTACATAGGTTTCAAGTGTACAATTCTGTAATACATCATCTATATATCACATTGCGTGTTCACCACCCTGAGTCAGTTCTTATCTGTGAAACTTGTTCAATTTTCCACACATTTATATCTCATATATATCTTATGCATGTTATTTATATAAGAAAAGTTAGCACTTATAAATATATACCAGTGTTTAAAAATGCAGACCTTAACGTTAATCAGCAGTATGGTACAGGGGAAAAGTTAATATAGTCTTTTATTACAAAGTACTAATCTTAGAATTTTAAATGTATAAAGACAAGTAAAAAATCTCTACTTTCATCTTCCAGAAATAACCTCCAACAACATTTTGATGTATAGAGCCTTCCCATTATATATACAACTATTTTATAAAATTGAAATTATATTATTTGACTTTTTTTCAGTTAGCTAGGTTGCTAATATTTACTCATGTCATTTAATGATTCTCTACGTCATGACTTTTAATAGCTGTATAGTAGGCCATCATTTGAATATACTTAACCATTGTCCCATTGTTGGACTTTTAGGTTATTTCTTATAGTTAATGAATATGAATAACAGGCTGATAAAATTCAGTGCAGTGGAGATTCACAGGAACAGGGAACTGGAGGCCTGGATGTCAGTGCCAGCTCTGAGTGGTTTTAGATAAGTCATCTCGCCTCTCTGAGTTCCAGCTTCCTCACCTAGAAAATCGTCAGGCTGAGCTAGATGAAGTTCCAGATCCTCTTTAAAGCTAACAGACAGGGAGGGCAAAAGCTAGGGAAACCAAGTTAAAATGCGAGGGTGGTAATTCAGAAAAAAGTGATATTGTCTACATTGGGTTACAAGTGTAGGAGGGTGAGAATGGTCTGATTCTTGGTGAATTTGACAGCATAGATAAAAAGATATGCTGATAGATTGGATATGGGGTATGACATAAAAGGGGGCTCAGCGATAACAGTGAGGATTTGGGCCTGAGCAACTAAAGGAACTGCCAGGCACTGAAATGAAAAAGACTTTGGAGCAGGAGGTTTGGGGAGAAACATGAGTTCAGGTTTAAACATGTTTGATTTGAGATGCCTGTTAAAAACACAAACAGAGGGTTAACAGAGGCAGCTGGATATAGAAATCTGGACTTCAGGGGACTGGTCTGAGCTAGAGGTAGAAATTTGGGGGTAATCATCATAAAATGAATTCTTTAAATAACTTTATCCATCCCATAAAAATATTTTTTAACATTATAAGAATGTATGGAAAAAAACTCAATTTGGTCAGAAGACAATAAAGATTTTTGTTTGGGTTTTCCTGCAAGTAAAGTCACAGTATTTATATTTAAGTCAATCCATACTGCTCAGATGAAATTCCACTTAGAACAATGTATTTTATTGCTTTAGATGATTACTCTAGCTTATGAAAAACATTGCTTTACTGTTCTCCCTCTACACAGAGCAACAACTATTGATGTAAATGAAATTTGTATCAGAGAGGAGTGAGGTTTCACATGCAATCAATGTGTTTTAGAGCTGGAATGGTCTTAATGACCTTATTTAATCTAGGAGTTCATTTTACAGAGAGTGGAAAAAAAACAGAAGTTCAAAAGGGGAAATGACTTCCCAAAGTCATTCAACTAGGATACTTACTATTTACTTAACATAACAAATATTTTCTGAGTGCTAGGGGCTGGATGATATCCTAAAGGTTGGAGATAAAGCAGTTAACAATAAAGACTCTGTCACATGGAATTTACAGCCCCTTTGGGGAAGCTAGAAAACAAACAAGCATGCAAATGTACAATATGACACATAACTGATAAGTGCCATGATAATACATGAATCAGGATAAAGGTTGGGTGATAAGTAATTTATTGTCCAATTTGGGACACTTTTTTGAATAAAAGGAGTTGAAAACTGAATGGAATACCTACCTATCCAGGCTAGCAGATATAAGCTGGCTGTCCAGCTCAGACAAATGAAAACATAAAGTCACCCAGTGTAATTGGAACAGGTGTGCTGAGGTGATGAGTCAAGTTTATTTCATATAAAGTGGTCCAGAGTAAGGTGATATGGTGACAACTGAGGAGAGACCTGAAGATGGTGAAGGAAGGAGACACGCATAAATTTGGGGTAGACTATTGCAGGCAAAGGGAACATCAATGACAATTCTCTGAGGGGGGAGGCATTTAGAGAAACAGCGACGTCAGTGTGGTTGCTGGAGAGGAAACAAGGGGAAGAACACATTGTAGGCTACGAGGCAGGATGATGTAGGAATTTTTAGGCCATTAAAGCTATTTTAATTTATTATGCTTGATAGAAGAACTGATTTGTTGGCTATATAATGACAAATGACATTATCTAATTTTCATTTTAATAATAATCTGGCCCCCCTATTGATAATAGATTGAGGTGGGAATGGAGAGGTTAAAAACAACACCACATACAATGCCAGCAAGAAAAAATACTTAGTAATAAATGTAACAAAAGCTGTGCACACTTCTATCTGAAAATTTTATTGTTAAAATTAAAGAAGACCTACATAAATGGAGAAATATATCACATTTATAGGTTAGAAGACTCGATATTATAAAAATGTCATTTTCTCCAAAATTCTATAAATTTGAATCACTTCCAATCAAAACTCAAGCAGGTTATTTTTCATTATAAATTGAAAATCTGGTATTGATATTTTCATAGAAATGCCAGTGACCTACACTATTTTTTTTTAAATTTAAATAGAACAAATTTGGAAGATTTGTATTACTTAAGAATTACTATAAAACTATAATAATTGTTGATTATGAATAGAGAAATAGGTTAATTAATCAAAATATGAAGTCCAGAAATACATACTTATCCAATAATATGTGGTAAATTTATTATTTTAAAGGCACCAACGAAATTTAATGTGAACAGAGAAGATCATATGTGTTTTCAACATATAGTACCAGAAGAATTGGATGTCTACATGGAATAAAAGGTAATTTGACCAATACCTCAATCCATATACAAAAATTTCCTTAAGATGGAATGCAGATATAAACATAAAAAATTCATCTAAATGTCTCCTTAAAGAAAATATTGGAGAATATCCAATACAACCTTTGGGATACTCAAAGACTTCTTAGAACACAGAAATCATTAACCATAATAAAAAGTAATGAATAAATAAATAACTGAACTTCACTGAAGTTAAAAATATCTGTTCAAAAATAGTCATTATTAAGAGAATTAAAAGGCAAGCCTCAAAGGGATAAATGCATTGCAATATATACAACAAAGGATTTGTATTTAGAACATATAAAGAATTTCTAAAATTTAGTAATGAAAAGACAACAAACAATAAAAATTGGCACAAAATTTCGACATCTACAAAATAAGGTACATGAATGGCCAATAAGCAAAGTCATTAGGGTAGTAAAAGTTACAACCCAAAGAGATATGAGTAGACACAGAACTACTACAATGATGAAATTAAAATAATAAAACTACTAATAATATATTGGATTATTTTATGTCAACCTCGTTAAACTGAGGACTACATTTCCCCAAATTTCCTTTTCTGTTTTACATTTGGCCAAAAGAGGTACATGTGTACAATTTAAAGCATATAAATGAAACAGTGGCCATTACTCACCAATGTTTGTCAGTGTCAGATTTAGTGTCAGGCAGATACAGCTGTGTCCACGGGTCATGGTATGATCTCATTTTCCCAAGTTGTCCAGCTCACCTTCCAGGCTGATCAACAGTAACCCCATTTCTATCATCAGATGCTTGGCTGTGGATCCACAAAAGTGGTAGCTACACGAAGGCAACAACTTTCCATAGAGCTCGCCATGAACTTCCTTTTCTTGGTTCTACTATAGTAGCCGGGTGTGCTTGGTTTCTCAGATTTCCCTGCAAGCTCTAACTTGTCTACCTGCACCAGTATTTAAGGTAAACTCATTAGTGACTCTTTTTCTGATTTTCCAACAACCTTTCCCTTTACTCCATCTGCTCTCACTTTTGCGTAGGGTCTAACTTCTATAAGAATACTCATGTTAGCTCTGCTTCCCTGACTAACCCTGATTACTATAGTTCTTGACACCACATCTGCATTTGGATCTGATTTGGATAACTAGATCCTCAACTCTGAGTTTGATGCCATCATTGCAATGAAACTTGTGGGAGTTTTTTTAAGAGAATGATTATATTTTTCATGTAAAGTGACTATAAAAATGATTTGTGGCCATAGGGAAGATCAGGGCTAAAAGGTCTCAAATATTTTTCATCCCTGTAGCAATACTTCTTCCCAGTCTGACCTTTCAGTTCTTCCCATTAAAGGTGGAGTCTATTTCTTCACTCATTAAATATGTTCTTGGCCTTGAGTAAACATGAACCAAAGCAGAGAATTGGAAAGTGAAAGTGTTTTAAAGCTTGCCTTCTCTTGCTGATTATGTAACCCAGCCACCATGTGGATGACCCTCTTTAGCCTCTGCAACACACAAGGGCCAAGTTATGTCTGTCATCCCAGTTGACAATGAGGTAACCACCAAATATACAAGTGAGGCTATTCTAGGCCATCCAGCTCCAGTGAGCTGGCTCAGATCAGTGTTATTTTATGGCTCTCTGTTATGTGGACATTTATCATGAAGCAAAAATGAACCAAAGCAAATACCAAATGTTGAGAGGATGCCAAGCGACTGCAATTCTAAGTCACTGATGATGGGAAATTACTCTGGAAAACTACTTGGCAGTTTCTTATAAAGTTAAACACATACCTATCTTAATATCCAGTAATTCCAGTCTTAGGTATTTACCTAAGAGACATGAAGGCATGTGTTCACACAAAGATTTGTACATGGCAGCTTTATTCATGATAGCAAAAATTAGAAATAACCTAAATATGCATCAACAGGAGAATGAACAAAATGCAATATATTCAGTAACTCCATTCAGAAATAAAAAGTAAGGAACTACAGATGCATACGTGGATAAATCATAAAAGTATTAGGTTTAGTGAATGAAGCAAAACATGAGTATTTACTGTGCAATTCCATGTGGATGAAGTTCCAGGAGAAATATAAGGAAAGAGAAGCAGGGTAGTAATGGTGCAGTTAGTCCCACTTTATCCACGGGGCATCCTTTGCAAGACCTCCAGTGGATGTCTGAAACCACGGATAGCACTGAACCCTACACATACTACATTCTTTTCTTTATATACTACATTTTTTTCTTTATATACATACCTATGATAAAGTTTATAAATTAGATACATTAAGAGATTAACAATAAGTAATAAAAATAGAACAATTATAACAATATAGTATAATAACAGTTATGTGAATGTAGTCTCTTAAAATATCTTATTGTACTACTCAGTGATGATGTGAGATGATAAAATGCCTACTTGATGAGATAAAGGGAGGTGAATGACAGAGGCATTGTGACATAGTGTTGAGCTACTATCGACCTTCTGACCACAGGCCCGAAGAATCATCTGCTTAGGGTGATCCTGGATCCTCAAGCCATGACGATGTCAATGGTTGGATGTGAGCAGCAGATGAAGTTGATGACTGAGGAAATTTAATTTTTTTGGACTGCAGTTGACGGCGGGTAGTTGAAACCATGAAAAGTGAAACCACAGAATAGGGGGACTGCTGTATATGCAAAGATGTGATTATAATGACAAATTTAGGAATATAAGCTGGGTGTGCAAAGAAACTGAGGACCTAGAAGCTGGTAAACAGTAAGTCAGAGGTAGGATCTACAAGGTGTAGGTCCTGGATGGGTTGAAATGAGATAAAAGAAAAGGAAGTTTCGTTAGAGGTGTTAAGTGTTTGAAATTATCGCCTAGTTTTTATTTTCTGCCTCTACGATTGTTTTTTTTTCTTCTCTCCCCAATATTTCTGCCATGGTTTATGTTCCAACTAAAAATCAGTTAACTTCAGAGGCCTTTATGAACAAAGCAGGCAAAGATTGCACAATCTAAAAAAAAAAAAAAAAAAGATCAGCTTTGGACCTCAGAAAAAGGATAATAAAATACTTTCCAGAATTGACAGAAAAAAATATACAATTACTAGAAGGAGAATGATCAAGCATAGCCATTAAACAATTTTAGTTTTAAAAAAAAATGCTTTCCTGTGCTTCAATATGCTCACACATATATGATCACTTGATTTTGAAAAGCAGTTTTTCCAGGGAAAAGGGGCAAAGAGGGTTATCACCCTTCTTTTACTGATTTGGATATTGAGAGGAGAATGAGTTAGTGACTTCTCAAAGCTGCAGAGCTATTTTAGTCCTCAATGGACTGTATTGGAAAGTGTGTTTTGTCAATCCACAGAAGCATGTGTTGGCATTTAATTCAACTCTGGTATCTGAGGTAAGAAGCCAACAACCTATAAAGGGAAAAACCAACTCAATTTCATACCATTAATTCATTCTGACCAAATATTGACCAAAGTCTCCACAACTGTAAAGGACAGATTGATCCAAGATGTGACTACTGTCTGATCCGTGAACTGGACCTGAGCCAAAAAGGGGAAATAGCTTCCTGCAACCAGATGGAGACTGTCTGATGTAATAATGTTCAGTCTGACATAAGCCAGTCCCTCTCCCCTGCCTCTTGCTATGTGCTGATTGCTGGAACAGACCATTGTCCTAATCTTGTCAAACATGTAAAGTAATTTCTGTTCCTGGTAGTGTTTAGGTACTAGTACCCACGACTATTTCCCCCGTTACATAATTTTTTGGCGTCTGTCTGGTGGCACAGGCATCCATTTTGTCTTGCAGCTGCCCAAGACATGGGGCATGCATATGTTTCCCTTAATAAACTCTATTAATTACCAGACTGGAGTGGCCAGCTTCTTTCCCTGCCCTCTGCTTATGGAGGGACATTTTCAGTCTCAGTATCTTTCCCTGGGTCTGCCCATACTAACAGAAACCAAATTCACATATTACTGCAACATATAGTGATTTCTAGTCATAGTTTACAGAATCTAAAGGGTCGTGTTTTTTTTTCATTTGTTTGTTTGTGTTAGGGTAACTAGGTTTATTTTTGTTTTATTTTAAAAACATATCAATGACAACATAAAAGTTCAATAAAAAACTATTTACTTGCTTAACATTCTTGTTCTCATATTATTCAAAACAAATGAACAATCTGTACTGAGGTAATGTTCTAAGTAAAAGCCTTGTCTCCATGCTTAAAGTTTAGAAAAGAAACAGCACTTTTGATTTATTAAATTGGGATACTGATACATCTTTCACATACTTTTTGTCTAGGATCCAGTGGAAAATATAATAGAAAACAGATCAGGTCTTTAGGCAGTCTTTTGAATTGCTGAAACTCCCAGGAGGAGGTTCTGAGGAGACCATTAGATTGCAGGCACAATCGTTGGTAGTATAACATAGGTCAAATTTACTAATTTTCTATTCAGTCTGCCATCTGTAACACCTAACTTTTAACACAACTTAACCTACATCTTTATGCAAGATGGTTGTTTTGATTATCTATTGCTGCATAACAAACGAGCCAAAATTCAATAGCTTAAAATAGTCATTTTATTCCTCTTCACAGCTCTGTGCGTTGGTTGGGATTACCTGGGTAGTTCTAGTCTGGAGATGTCACCTGGAGGCCACAGTTATTGGGTGACTCTATTGGGCTGACACCACCAAGATGGTTCACTCACATGGCTGTCAGTTGATGCTGGATGAAGATTGGGAGCTCAGATGGGCGTATTGGCCATGGAACCTCATGTAGCCCCTCATGTGGACTTTTCACAGGACAGCAGCTAGATTCTGAGAAGCAGAGTTTGAGGAGTGTTCCCAGCCGGCAGAAGAAAGGCTGTCTGTCAATCCTCTAAAGGGCTAAGCCTAAGACTGGCATGGTGTCACTTCTGCCATAATCTATTACTTACTCAGTCACAGGGTAAGACTAGATTCAGGCTGAGGGAAAATAAACTCCATTTTTCCAAGGAGAGAGTTACAAAGAAATTGTGGCCATCTATAATCCACCAAGTGTCTAGTCAATAAATAAAACTATGTATTACATAAAAGGTTTTTTGTTTCTTTTTCAAATTGCATGTCTATCATTTCTTCAATGTTTATCTCAATGGTATGCTAGTTCTATGGTAAATCATAATCAGATTTTAGTCCTCATTCTATGCTCTTCTTTACTGGGGAATGCTTACTTCTTTCTGTAGGGTACAATTTTGAAGGCATAACTTTAGCAACTGTACTTGTTCCCTCACTATAGGCTTTTTTTTTTTCATTTATTTATGTGAAATTAAGGTCAGAGCTGCCAGAATGTCTTTCAGATCATCAAGCGAGATCTGTCTACCAAGAGCTCACATTTCCCCTCTCTAATCATCAGCTACATCCTACACAGCATTAAATGGGAACCTGGATGACCTCTTTCATGATTTATTCTGAATTTCTAGCTTCTGCATGATAAAATTATAACTCTGTGGGAAGCAATTTCTGTTCAGTTCAAGAATCTGTTGAAGTCATTCAAGTAGCTTGCCCATAGCAACAGGACAAAGCCACGATGTAATACTTGCATTTTAACACTGAGCTCTGCAAATTGCACAGATGTGACTTATTTTTCATAAAGATGAGCCATTCATTTGTCAGAGCAGCTGTGATCCTATATGAACAAACTCAATATGCAAAGTTATAAATCTAAATTGGGGATTTCGTGTTTTTCCTTTTAATAGCATTTACTTCTTACTGGAAAATTCATTTTCTAGATGGCCCATCAGACATGTTATTGTGTTTAGCATAGAGGAATCTACTTGTTATATTCCATAGCACCTTCTCTATGATTCCTTGCTAAGATTCTAGGACTGTCTTAATTACTGTAGTTATGAACAAAGTTTCACATTAGGAAGTGTAAGCCATTCTGCTTTGTTCATCAAGGTTGTTTTGATTATTTGGTGCCTCTTGTGTTTCTATATGAATTTTAGGATCAGTTTAACATTTTCTGCAAAAGTCAATTGGGCTTTCATAGGGATTATATTTAATCTGTAGTTCATTTTGGGGACAATTGTCTTTTTAGCAGTATTAGGTCTTCCAAACTACGAGCATGAGATGTCTTATTTATTTAGAACTCCTTTCATTTCTTTTAATAATGTTTTGTGGTTTTCAATGTACAAATCTTACAATTTATTTGTTAAATTTATTCCTAAGTATTTTATTTTGTTTGTGTTGTAAATGGAATTGATTTGCTAATTTCATTTTCAGGTTGCTCATTACTACTATATAGAAATACAACTATTTCTTGCATATTGTACATTGGTCTTGTACACTGACAATTTGCTGTGCTAGTTTATTTTTAAAAAAACTGCTAGTTTTTTAGTGGATTCTTTAGGGTTTTCTATATATGATATCATGTTTTCTACAAACAGAAGTAATGTTACTTCTTCCTTTTACATCTGTATGCTTTTTTATTCTTTTCTTGACTCAGTGCCGTGGTTAGACCTTCTAGTAAAATGTTGAGTGAAAGTGACAAGAGTAGATATCACTGCATTACCCCTGCAAGCTTTCATTTCATGATGTTTGCTCCAACCACTATGGAAAACAATATGGAGTTCCTAAAAACACTGAAAATAGATTCAGCAATTCTATTTCTGGGTATATGCCCAAAATAAATGAAAACTGGAGTTCAATGAGATATATTCACTCCAATGTTTAACACATCAGTATTCACAATGACCATAAAATGGAAACAGCCCAAATGTCTAAATGGATATTATTCAGCCATGAAAAAGGAGGCTATTCTGACACTTGCAACATGGATGGACTTTGAGCACATAGATACTGAATGTAGAGAATAATATTGTACTATAAGTATATAATGTGATAAATACCATTACAATGGCAACCATATTGCAATATATAAATGTATCAAAATAATGCACTGTACAAAAAAAAGCAAAAAAATAAAAAACGCATGACATTTGCTATGGGTTTTCAATAGAAGGCCTTTATTAGGTTGAGGAAGTTCCCTTCTATTCCTAGTTTATTGAGTGTTTGTATTAAGAAATGGTGCTGGATTTTGTCAAATTCTTTCTCTGCATATATTTAGACGGCACTGTGTTTTTTTTTCCCTTTAGTCTATTAATGTGGTCCATTGTGTTGATTATTTTTGTGGATTAAACTAATCTTGCATTCCTGGGAAAAGTCCCACTTGTAGTGTCATGTAATTATTTTTATATGCTGCTGGATTTAGTTTGCTAGTATTATTTTAAGGATTTTTGCATCTATATTTATAAGGGACATTGATCTATAGTTTTCATTTCTTGGAATGCCTTTTTCTGCCTTTGGCATTGAAATGATACTGGACACATAGAATGAGTTAGCAAGTATTCCCTCTTCCTTTGTTTTTGGAAAAGGTAGTGAAAGATTGGCATTAATTCTTCTTTAAATGTTTGGTAGAATTCACCAATGAAGCCTATATTTTTCTTTTTTGGAAGTTGTTTGATTATTAACTCAATCTCTTTACTTGTAAATCTACTCAGATTTTGTATTTCTCCTTTGTTCAGATTAATGCCAATTTAATTTCAATAATGTATAAAAGCTTTGATACAATATATCTATATCACCCCACCTTCACACTGTTACTATAAAAAATTACATCTTTATACATTGTGTGCCCATAACACAGATTTGTAATTATTGATTAATGTAGTTGTCTTTAAAATCAGATAGAAAAAAGTAAATCACACACACAAAAAAAATACATTTAACTCTCTGTTATGTTTACCTAGGTAGTTAGTCATCTTTATCAGTGTTCTTTATTTCTTCATGTGGATTGGCATTACTGTGTAATGTCTTTTTATTTTAGCCTAAATGACTCTAGCAGACAAATAACTTCAACATTTGTTATAAAATAGTTCTGCTGGTGACAAACTTACAGCATTTGTTTATCTGGGAATGTATTAACTTCTTCAGTTTTGAAGGATAATTTTGTCAGATATAGAATTTTGGGTTGAAAAAAAAATTTTTCCCAATACTTTGATATGTTGCCTCTGGTCTCCGTAGTTTCTAACGAGAAGCCAGTTGTCCTTATCGAAGATCCCTTGTAAATGATGTTACATCTTCCTTGCTACTTTCAAGATTTTCTGTTTGTTTTTGGTTTTGGACAGTTTGATTATATGTTTAATATGGATCTCTTTGAGTTAATTCTATTCGGAATTCATTGAGCTTTTTGGATGTGTAAGTTAATGTTTTTTATCAAATTTGGGAAGTTTGGGCTATTATTTCTTCAAATATTCTTTCTGCCCTTTCCTGTAAGGGACCCCTATTCTGTCTATATCGGCATGATTTATGGTGTCCTACAGGTCTCTGAGGTTCGGTTCATTTTTCTTCATTCTTTTTTCTTGGACTTGGTCACTTCAATTGTAAAGTTCACGATTCTCCTGCCCACTCAAATCAGCTGTTGAGTTCTTCTAATAATTTTTTTCATATTAGTTATTATACTTTCAAATCCAGGATTTCTATTCGGTTTCTTTTTATAACTTCTTTATTTATATTCTGTATTTCTCATTTTTTCCTTTAGTTTGTTATGCATAGTTTCCTTTGGCTCTTTGAACATATTTAAAATAGCTAAATAAAAGTCTTTGTCTAGACAGTCCAACACCCCAATGTCTGAGTTTTCTGAGATACTTATTTGTTTCTTTGCATGCATTGTCATTTTGTTGTTGTTGAAAACTGAACACTTTGAATATTATAATGGGGAAAATCTGGAAATCAATTTTTCTTCCTGTTTCCCACTTAGGTTTGTTGATGTCACTGATTATTGTAGTTGTTTGTTTAATAACTTTTCTGAACTAATTCTGGAAAGTATGTATCCTTTGTCATGTGTGACCACTGAAATATCTGTTCTGTTAGGCTGTTTAGGTTAGTGGTCAGCTAATGACTGAATAGAGATTTCCTTAAATGCCTGCAACCACAAAATCTCCAAGTGAATGTCAAGAGATATGCCCTCAATACTAAACCACAGCAGTTTACAGTTCTACCTTAGGCTTCATATTCTGCTTCCACAGAGCATTAAGAACTTGACTTGAGAGCTCAGAGCCTTTACATGTCTCTCTTGAAGATGCATACAGTCCTGGGAATATGGGTGGACTCCTAGATTTCCAAGAATTTGTCAGAGCTCTGCAGTTTTTACAGACACCTTATTTCTCAGACTTCCCTCCCAAGCTTTTTGGATAGTCTATCACTTGCCCCACTGTTTTCTATAACCTCAGGCAGCAGGGTTTAAAATGTTAACCTGTTGATGTTTTATATGAAAGTCTGCAAGTAACTAGTACTAAGGCGGTTTGGAGTCAGCTGAAATAAGCACCAGCCTTTTGAGCTGGTCTTCCAGGGAACGAGCGGACAGGTCAAAACAAATAGTCAGGTCTGCATCCTGTGGTACTGGGACTATGGGTTGTCATTTTCAGGGCTACCTCTGAGCTGGGAATAGGGGGTAAGCCTAGGATAAATTACAAATCTTGCTGTTCTGAGAATCAGCCATTGTTCTTTAGTAAGCACTACCTGAGTTGCTATAAGACTTTGATTAATTTCCAGGGTTCCATCCAAAAAAGTAAATTCTCAGTTTTACCAGTATTTTGTTCCTTTTATTGAGGGGCAGGACTTTAGATTTCCTTACTCTGCCAATTTTGCTGATCTCATCTCTGTAATATTAGTATTGTACATTTCACAAATTGCTATTGACCTAATCTAAGTCTTTGTTATTTTCACTTGGATTTTTTGAAAAAAAAAAATACACACACACACACACACACACACACACACACACATATATGTATATCTCTGTGTGTGTGTGTGTGTGTGTGTGTGTGTGTGTGTGTGTATGTTTTTTGACTGGCCTTTCTGGTCCTGATTACAACGGCCTCTATTCCAGCTATACTACTTCTCAATCTGTAAGACAAAGTTTACACTCCTTACTATGGTACAAAAAGCCTTGCTCTTAACTCTTTCCCCATCGTCTTATGAACCACGATAACTTTACTACTTCACTCTGGGTATTCCCCGGGCTCCCACTCTATTTCTGACTGTGCATACAGAGTGCGACTGCTTGGAATTTGATTTCTTCCCTTCTCCTCCACTACCCACACCTATGCAGCATATGCTACAAAAGGCTTGCTACACAGGACAGTTTAGATATCCTTCCTGGGTGTCCAGACAGGTTCATACCTCTATCATATACCTGCCTCTTAGAATTATTATAAGGATTAAATAAATTGGCATATATAAAGTAGGTATATAAAGAATGATATAAATGTATATTATTATTTGTTTTCGGCACACTGAATACTAATTGTTGGCTTACTTATCTGTCCATACTAGACAGTGAGCAGCATGAAAGACGGGACTACTTCTTGGTATTCCCAATTCCTAGCGCCATATTTGACATACAAATTTTTTTCATATATTTTTAAGACATCATTTTTTCACATTTTAAAATCCTTGAAATCAGCATGTATCTTACGATTCATCAAGTCTTACAATTACTGTCTGCCAGACAGGAGACATAATTGTCATTGCCCGAACCTAAGAGCATTTGGTCATAGCCACCAATGATTTCCTTACTCACATTCAAGGTTTATGGATTGTTGATACTTAGTGTGCTGAATTTAACTGCTATTTAGTATGTTTTTTTAAAGGTGATAGTATAATTTGCTTTGAAATAAAAATCTGTGCATGCAAAAATAAAAAGTATTGCAATAGTAGCAGGGTATAGGATTGATATAGATGAAGCAAATATTTGTTACTTGAGGAATAACCACAATTTCCAATTTCTTTTTTTTCTTTCCTTTTTTTTTTCCTTTTTTTTTTGCTAAATAATCAACTATAAAGTGTTTTATGGTATCTAACAAAGGAAGACACTCAACAACTGTGTTGCATCTTGTTACTGAAATACACACAAAGGGATTACTTATATAACTGATGCCATCAGGATGTAAGAAATAAATTCCAAACAATAGGAAGCTGGTGTGACCAGTTATTGTCTTAATTATCATTAAGACATTAAGCATCAATTGTCAGAACATTGTGCTGTCCTGAACTTTTATTCACATGCCATTCGATAGAGAATAATGTGGTATAATGTGTATGTTATGGCTGATTTGCAGTTATATTTTTTCAGAGGAACATCAAATAGTGATGTGTTTTACAATATCTCAGATTTGATGAAATACTATAATGTAATAGCTACAATTGTTTTAGTTACAGTACCTGTAATTGTTCATTAGATTCATAAATGAGTTAATCAGAACTGACTGCCACACCTTGAGTTTTCTCTGACAAATGTCTTAATCTATTTGTGCCTCTGTCTTCTCACCTGTATGTTGATGTTATGTATTTTATTAATTGGTAAGGATTAAACACACACACACACACACACACTTAAAAACAGTAAGAGCTGAGTGTGTTTATTTCCTTCTGACTATGTAGTAAGCCTTTGCAATGTAATCACTATAATCATTGCAAGGCTTGAGTGGCCTTCACCAGTTTATTTTCCAGGGGTGAATTATTGACTTATGGATCTATCTATCCAGTTTTTGTTTTTTAATCATCATCATTATTGTTGTTACACAGGTTTTTAAAAAATTTTCACTTTTTAAAAAAATTAGTTTCAGGTGTACAAAACAATACAATAGTTAGACATTGATGATTTATACCCCTACAAAGTGATAACCCCCTCCCCCAATCTACTACCCCTCTGACATAGCATACAGCTGTTACATTTCCACTGACTCTATTCCTTATGCTGTACTCCACTTCTTGTGAATATCTATCTATCTATCATCTATCTATCTATCATCTATCTATCTATCTATCTATCTATCTATCTATCTATCTATCTATCTATCTATATTAAATTACAGTTGACATTCATTATTATTCAGCTTCAGGTGTACCGCAGTTATCAGCCATCTACATTGTCCATGAAGTGGTCTCCCTAATAAGACAAGTGTCCATCGGGTACCCTACAAAATCTTTATAACATTATTGATTATATTCTCAAACTGACTTTCATATCCCTGTGGCAATCTTGTGGTTACCAACTGTGCTTTCTAATCCCATCACCTTCAGCCTCATCCCCACCTCCACTCCCATCTAGCAACCCTCAGTTTTTCCTCTATGTGTGAGACTGTTTCTGATTAGTTTGTTCATTTATTCTATTCTTCAGATTCCACATATAAGTGAGATCATATGGTATTTGTCTATCTCCGTCTGACTTCAGTTTTAAAATTAAAACTTAGCTGACATCAGAGAGCATTTCTAAATTATTGAGCTATGTTGCACAAATAAAAAAGGATGCTTAATTCATTTTTAGTCACTTGAAACTGTCTGTCTTATAAGTTCTTCAGAAACATGATTTGTTTTTTTCATCTTTCTGGTGTGGTTTGAGTAGTCATGACTAGCAGATGGCACTACTTGACTATTTATTTTTACATGTTTGTAGCTTTCCCAGAGTTTGGATTGGGCTGAGTTGTTTATCCCACCTGCAGGAGAACTGACAGAGAAAGGGTCAACCATTTTTTTTTTTTTTTTTTTTTAGCAAAGGAAACTATTTTTATTTGATAGAGCAGAAGGTAAATTAAGATTTCAGTAACAATAAGGATCATAATATAGAAAGCAATTATTAGAGTATCTGTATGTCTTAAAGAATTTCGGGACCAAAGTATGTAGCCCTATTGACATTTGAACATCATCTTAGGGGCACGTATTATTAAAAGTAGGTTAAATCATCTTTTAAGGTGCTCAGCACAGCTCTTGGCACATAATAACAACCACAATAATAACTGATCCCTCATTGCTAAATTAAAGATGTACGTTACATAAAAAAGGTTTTATTTTTACTATTCTAAATATAGTTGCTTTAGCACTTAATTTTCAAAGTATTTTTGAATAACTTAATGAAATTGTTACGTTCTTATATAAAGGATTCATACATTTTCTATATGAATGTTTTTGTTATGTAATTCCACTGTACCATTCTGCTTCTAATCCATGATTTCCAGTATTTTTGCTTTTATAAACATTGCTGCAATGAATATCCTCACAACATGAATTAAATTTGCGAATGTTTAAACATGTATCTATAGGCTAAAGGTCTATGTGGAACTGCAATGGAAAATGGAATAATTTTCAAAGGTATTGTCCATTTTTCCTTCATATAAATTTTATCAGTTTTTGCTGTTTTCACAATGAGATCTTCTTTTGCCACACCTTAATAATTTTAGTAAATACATTTTTGGTCAATCTAATAGATGTAAAATGATAATTTAGTGTAGTCTTAAATTTGTATTTTTGTGAGAACATTTGAGCAGTTTCATTTGGTTAATAGTCATTTTTATTAACCTCTTTGGTTAACTGTTTCTGATTATTATTTTCTCATTTTTCTATTAGGTTGCCAATCTTTTTGATTCGTAGGAGTTCTTTAAATATCAAGGATAATTGCAATTTAAATGTAATATGGAAAACTTTTCCAGGATTATCTTTTGAGCTTATTGATGGTGAGTTTTGGCAATGTATTTATTTATATTTGTGTGGTTGAATGTATCAGATTTTATGGTCTTTGTGCCATGCTTAGAAAGCCTTTCCCAATTTCAAGAATTTCTTAAAATCCCATTTTATTTTAGTTATTTTTTATTTAAATTATCAATCTAGCTGAAATTAATTTTGATAAAGGTCAACATTTTCCTCTAGATGATTACTCAGTTACCCCAACACATTTCATTCAATAATCAAATTTTCTTTGCTGATTCAAAATATTTCTTCATATACTACATTTCCAAATGCTTTCAGATTCAATTTTGGACTTCCTAACCCTTTGATCTCTCTGGCTATTATACTAATACCACTTTTTTTTTTTTACATTTAGAGGTACACATAATATTCATTTCGGCAGAATGTTAAATGAGCCAAGTCTTTATCATCACAGAAGAAACATTTGGTATACGGAAATAAATATAAAATTGCACCAAAAATTTGATGGTCAAATTTTATTATTAAAAAACATTTTAGTAGTCGAATTCTAGAAGTTTAATATTATAGTGCAGAGGCAATTCGTCAGTACCACCAGCAACTAGATTATTGCTGTCTACTCTACTATAACCCTGTGTTATTAAATTGATGTTCAAGTAGGGTTAGTGGAAGGGTTGGGTTTCTTTTTTTTTCTTTTTATTTTTTTATTTTTATCTAGCTCTGCCAGTATAGGTTACCAATGATGGTGCTATTGCCCTGTTTTCTTTTAAATAATAACTAAAATATACATTTATATACCCTACAATTTTTGGACTTGGAAGACTTGGTAGTAATGTTATTTCATTGACACTGTGTCATGAACTAAAATGCTTTCAGAATATTTTAGAAGTAGGTATAAATTGTTATCCCTAATTTTAATGTTTATCCTTAATATTTTCTTGCATTCTCATTTCACATTATCACTAGAGAAAATTTTATCCGTAACGATGAATCTTGAAATGAAACAATGAACTGTTTTTCAAGACAACAAAATCATCTCTTAATTTTCATCTGCATCTCAGGTATACTGGGTCCTCATCAAGGTCAGTATTTTCCCTGGAGTTAAATGATAAAATGATGTTATAACAAACACCATGTTAGAAATATATGCACTCACAGGCATATTAGCTCAGTTGCTTCATCAGCAGGTCCCAGCAAACTAATTATATTCTCTGCAAGGAACCATTATTAACAGAATTTATCTTACTTAGTAATTAAGGATTTTCTTGTAGTTTTTATCAGATTCCCTTTTACATGAAATAGATTCTATTCTATCATTTTAAACATCGTATGTATGTTCAGAACTGGCAGTTCTAACATCTCATTTGTCATACTGTTTTTCTGTACTAAAAACCTTATTAAAATGGTGCACAATTTCTCTGCTTCTGGCCAGTAAATATTACTTTACTCAATACTATAATTACATTCTGATCACATAAACAAAGATAACAAAATGCTGAACGTCTCATACTCTCCAATATACTCATTCTATGGTCAATGACAATTTCTTGTGACTTTTCTTTGCAGTTTTCTATTCTCTAAACATATCTTCACTCCCTTGCATTGTGTTGATTCTGTGTGAGATCTAAAATCTCTCTGTAAGTAAAACAGAAGGAAGCATATTGAATTCATTATTAACATGCCCTGATGTCAAACTATTCCTGCATGCCTAAATGCCTGAAATACAAGACTCAGAGAAGTACACTTAATATCACTAGCATTAATTTCTTTTTTTTTTTTTACACAGAATGTAATTTGGGGAAAAAACTTTTCAGTAACGTCTTCTAAAACGAATTTTTACTACATTTCATAACTTGGGAAATATTAAAAATTCTCTTCAGTTATTGAAAATGGTTGGAAGCCCATATAAATCTTTTCAAAGAAATTGTCCTTTAAATTCTTAGTTTCCATAGACTCAAAACTAGAAAATTGTTTCATTAGAACATAGCCAAGTATTTTGTTTTGAAGTTTGATTAAGGAATAAATATGTTTTGAATTCTTGGTTTTTTCTAAGGCATTTATTATTATTTAAATTATTTATTATATTTGACTTCAAGATTATCTACCATAGATGTCATTGTATATGATTTTGGAGTTTTTGTCACCTCAGTTCCACAAGGAGCAAGATTAACATTCTCTTTTTAATTAATCTGAGAAGATTTTTCCCAAGAGGAACTTTTTCTGGAAGGACCCTTGTCCTAAATAAAATCAAACAACTAAAACCTAAATTCATCTCTTAAAGGATAATTGGTTAATGTTATGAACACCAACTAGTTGATTAAACAACTATGCAATGATCAGAAGTCTGTGACTTAAAAACCCTTCTGCTCCTAACAGCAACGTTAGAGTCCAAACAGAAATTGTTAGACAAAATAGTCTTTATTCAGCGTCGAGTTTATACAGATTTAAGAAAGGGTATAGGATAGGCAACAACCTAGAACACTTACAAAGGTATGACCATGGTCTTGTAACTCCCAGGAAGTTTTCAATCTCCCAGTCACTTAGCACTTACAGGACCATAAAAACAGGAGGCTGAGGGAGTGTGCTCCATCCATCTTGCCTCAGAAAGCCCTTCGACCTCGATTTTTACCTAATCAGGCGGCCCGTCCAGAGTTACTTTAGCAGATACTACGCCTATCTTTGGGTTATGTCAAAAACACCTTAAAATTCCTTTGAAAGAGATAAGTTGGACTTTCACATGCTATCATTAAGTTCCTTAAAAATAATAGGCAACAGTGAACAGACACAGTTTTCTAAGGCAGAAAAGTATACCCCACATTACCTTTCTATAACTACATTAATTCAAAACAAAAATTTCAGTAAAAATATTGATCCTGTTCTTCATTGGGTTCAATGGTAATACAAATATTGCGAGCCAGACTTAAGTTTCTCATACGTTGTTATTTTGTACAAAACTTAATATGAAACCACACATCCCAGTTTCTTCCATAATTCATACTATAGAACCTCGGATTTAATTGTGTGTGCTTTGAAATAAATTCTCTCCTCAACCACGACTATTATGGAGTTGAAAAGACTAGCTCCAGTTAGAGAGAATGACAACAGTCATAGCAATCAGGCCCTTGGTCCGAAATGTAAACACACAGGAAAAAGGCAGAAGGAACTAGGGAGAGAGAAGAAATGTTCATTTATATTGTTTCCAACTGATGGCAACCAGATCCAGAATTCTAGTGTGGTGTGAGCGCGTCTCGAGTCATTAGGAAGGATATTTTCATGTGTTTAAGAGAAATAACCAGATGCCATACTCGCTGGGCCTAGTCAAACTATAATATCTAAGGATAACAAGTGAATATAAAGTACTAAAGTTCTGAAAAAAAAAAAATGCTAAACAGGAACTTCAAGCCTTCTGTGGTTAACAGTCTAAAAGCCTCCCTGAAAAGTGAAGATGGAATACAGAAACCCAGACTCATACAATTAACGTGAGACTACCTCCCTAGTGCTTACACTAAAAGCCCCAACTTGGAAATGTGACCACTCCTGAGCACTATCACTTTAAGAGATGTTAGAAAGGCGGCTGTAAACATTATCCTGAATATGATGGCACCAAGGACAGCAGAAGCCTGTGTTCATTCTAAAGCGCAGAGCCACTAGCAGGACTGCTTCACCCAACGGTCACCTTAGGCTCCCAGTGGTGCTGTCATTGCCATTTTAAAGCCCAGCCCTGGGAAGAGTCCATTATACTCCATTACAATATTATTTACAGAGCAGCACCTCTGCCACCTTAATCCATTGTCAGGAATTCGCTCCAAATGGAGAAATCGAGTCAGGCTGCATTCCGCAAGCACAAGCACCAGAGAGAAGCCGAAGCCAAGTCAGCAACACTGGGCTTTGCTCTCTGCTGTCAAGGTCTCCTTTTCCAGTTTAATTCTGTCCACATCAGTTTCTTCATTAGGAAAGCTTTGATGGTTTGCAAGAATATTCTTCACTAGGAACCGGGCTGCTTCATCTATGTTTATGTTCTCCTGGAAAGCAGAAAAGCAGAATAAGATCAAGTCTTAGGGTTAATTCTTAGAAGACAGATACCGAGAATTACTGGGACCTAGGAAAATTCCTCAGAGGGGCTCTGTGAGTACGCCAACTACCATCTTCTCCAATACTAAAGTGTTTGCTAAGAGTTCAACGCTGTTCAGGAATGTGGCTCTGGAACCCTCTTCTTTTTACAAGGGATCACCCTTTCTTATGTTCTGTTTTAAACTTTTTGCCACTGAGGTTCAAGGAAATATCTTCACGGTGAAAATGAATCTTCACGCTGACCGGGGTTGCCGCTCACATAAATGCAAGCACTAAGATGAAAAAGAACCCTGCCCTTGCACATCTAATTCAGACATTCAGGATTAATTATGAAGAAAAATGTCAAAGGGCATCATGTTGCTCCCTTATCTCTGAGTACAAAGTATTACTTTTATTACTAAGAGTAATGCTATAGGTGTGACATCCATTAAGACTATCCTTAGGAATCGAGCCATCACATTTGTGTGATAAATTTATAAGTTGTCATTAAATACACAGTAAGTAACACAGCAAAATCTGTGAGTTTTAAAGCATTTAACTTACCATTTTTAAATAATTTCAGATTTACAGACACATTGCAACAACAGTAAAAATTCCTATACATCTTCACCCATATTCCTCAGACGTTAACATCTTAGATAACCAGAGTACAACCATCAAAATCGGGAAATTAGATATCGTTGTGTCAGAGTTAATCTATCAATTTTATTCAAATGACACCAATTGCCTCAATGAGCCGGGTGAGCAGCTGTATTCTGTGGTCATGTTTCCTTGTCTCCTTTCATCTGAAACAGTTCGTCTCCTTGCCTTTCATGAACTTGACACTCGTGGAGAGTACTGGCCAGAGAATACCCCTCAATCTGGGTCTGTTTTATGCTTCCTTTTCATTAAATTCAAGTTATGCGTACCTGACAGGAACGGACCTCAGTGATGTGTCCTCAGTACGTGAGGAGGCACGTTTGCTTAAAATCACGTCTACCAGGCTTCTCCACTGAAAAGTTACCATGTTAACCTTTGTACATAGTAAGTACCAATATGTAAATACCCTGTTTTTCACCATACTTTTTCCCATTAATTTGAGGATCAATGAATTCTTCCTTGAAAACAATTATCGTGGTGTCTAATGGTGATTTTCTATTTTCCATTATTCCTTCTACATTTATTAGTTGGAATTCTACTGTTAGGAAGAGCTTTCTCTTCTCTCCCACTTATTTATTCATTTATTTATATCATGGGTTATTATTTTACTCTATGGATTAAATCCATTACAATATTATTCACTTTGTGGCTCAAATTTCTTAGATTTTGGAGCTCCTATAAGTAGGCTCCTGTGTCTTTCTGACATGTCTCCATCACACTTTGTGAGAGTTCCTTACTTTCTGACACCACAAAATATCTCAGGCACATCTTTACTTTCCTTGTTCCACTAGTCCTAGAATCAGTCAGTTCTCTAGTGAACCCCAGTTCTTTTTCGTTGGAGAAAAGAAGTATTTAAAATTACTGAGGACTTGGTAAACTCATTGGTTCTGTGGTATCATTGCTTCTAAGCCCTCTCACCAGACAGACCTAAATACATGTGTGTATCCATACACATCGATATGTGTATCTCTGTTTATACACGTAAGGGGTGTGTGGATGTGGACGTGGGTATATGCACATGCATGAATGCAGAAATATACTACATACATATACTGTGTTTCCCCAAAAATAAGACCTAACCAGACCATCAGCTCTAATGCATCTTTTGGAGCAAAAATTAACATAAGATCTAGTCTTATTTTACTGTAAGATCCAGTCTTATTTTAATATAAGACTGGGAATATAATATAAAATAACATAACATAATATAATAATACCAGGTCTTATATTAATTTTTGCTCCAAAAGACGCATTAGAGCTGATGGTCCGGCTAGGTCTTATTTTCGGGGAAACACGGTATATATAAAAAATATTACGTTCAGATCAATCACTGCAATTTCAATCACATACCATGAGGCGCATTCTAGCCTTCTCCCTTATTTGCTACACTTTTCTCAGACAGTGAGAAACTTGCAAAACCTGTTTTACTTATTAAAGTATCTTTTCCAGCATCAACACAAGTTTTTGGCCTCCACTCCCAAGATAAGTATTAACTTTAAATATTGATCTTTGAATGTCCCACTGTCACTCAGTTCTCACCATGCCCATTATATCAAATAATTATAACATTCTCTAACTTGATTTAATAGCAATTGATTAGGAACAGAAATTCCCATGTTGTAGTGTATTTGGTCACATATTTTCAGATTGGGAATCCATTATTTGCCATAAAGGTAAAAAGATGAAATTCATGAATTCAAAACTGTCTGTTGGTTACATTCCTATTAGAATTCAGATCACTGGAATTCAAGCAGAAATGAGATTTGTGGTTAGCTGCCGGCCGGCTCAGAAGTATAGGTGTTAGTAGTGACCTTCAAACAGTACTTTCAGCTCCGACTAAAATTTTTAACCTAAATTTTACATTATTGTTATTCTCTTGGAACACTCCTGGTTTAGTACCAAGGAAATTCTGTAGAAGATGTTTCTAATATATTTGTAGGAAAGCACAGAACATACCTGAAAGTTTTACTCTTACCCAATGTTTTCCTCCTCATCCCTCTATGTGACACAATCTATAAATATGACAAAACTGATGGCTTATGCAGTCTCAAAACTACAGGCTACATGACACAACTGTTTACAGATCTTCCATCCAGATTGTGGGGACAAATTTGATTTATTATCTGAATGATTAATTCAAGTAAAATCTAAAGAGGAAATTTTATCTGTAATACATACATCTCCTCCACCAAATCTCATGTTCCAATAAACATTTACACATACCATTAATTTTTTCCAACAAAGTTAGGAAGTAAAGCAAATCCCCTGACAGACACACAGAACAGACAGAGGGCATGGCTTCCAGGAAAAGTCTCTCTACAAGGAGCCTTCCCTTCCATGATTTCTTACTTCCTATCTGGCCAAGTGCTCATGCAGCTTCTCTGGGCTTCATCCCTCTTCCACCAAACTTTTTACTTATGAAACTAAAATTTAAGACATAAGGAAAAAGTTATTTAAATAGTCTGTAGCTTAGGAGTAAACACTTCTGCCTCCAGCAGGCACTATTCTTCCCAATGACTCCATCATCACTTAGTATCTTCAGAGACGCCTTTTAGTGCAGTCTCTCACACCTTTGCTTTCATTATTCTGACCATCAGTGGCACGAAATAATCTTCCCCTTTAAGGTGGGTTTCTCCTAAAGCTAAAAGCAACCTGGTAGTACACAGGTGAGTAGGGGAAACATGTTTGTTTGTTGTTTTTTAATACATACAAGAAATTCACAGAACGCATACTAAAAGCTGGAACTGTGTTAAGATTACACCAAACTTATGGTTTTGAGTGTGTCTGTCATAAGTTTCTCAAGCACTTCAGCATTCTTATATAAGTCTGAGTGTTATTTGGAATCTAAAGGGAAACTTCCAATGCACATAAACAAGCATCCTCCACCCTCCAATTTGTGTAAATGCCGGTGATTATCACGTTCACTTTCTTGTATATCTAGGCTGTTAAGATTGTCAACACCCAACTTCAGTGTTTCTGTTTTCCCTCAAAATTGTATTATCCAGCTTTTCATAATTGGTGAAAGAAAAGTCCTCACTTTCCTATTCATGAAGAAGCATGTCACAAATGTTGATACTTTACTCTTGTTCAAATTCTTTCATGCAGTTAATCTAAGATTCTTTGAACACCATCTGAACACATGTCTCTCTGATCCTTCAGTGCCTGCGTGAGCCCTGCACGTGAACTACATCTTCACCAGGGACGCGGCCCTATGTTTCGTTAAGCCTCTGTAAAAAGAAAAAATGCTTGTGCTTCACAATACTCCTCCTACCCCACAAACTTTAGGCGCACGTGAAAAACTTCATTTTAAAACTCAATACATAGAAAACGTCATTTGTTATTTGCCCTAAATAATAGCTCATTTTGATATTAATGTAAAATTTTCCATTCACCGCTCCATGAACCAATTTTGAAGCATTCCTGCTGCTGACTGAAAGACGATATAATATATCCATGCTATGCTTCGCTTTTCTCCAGGTTTCCAACAACCACTCACATAAATCCATCGAAGTACTTTATAGTGACAGCTCAGATTGACAAGTGAACAGCAGAGCAGATACAAACACAAAACAGATCTCACCTTTGCAGAGGTTTCAAACCATCCACTGAAGCCATGCTCTTTGCAGAACTGGTCCATCTGGGAAGGATTTTGGCCACCATCCTTTTTCTGGTCACATTTGTTAGCTAAGAGAACAACAGGAATAGGGCCGCCATTTGGAAGATGGACTTTACTATCCAGATCACTCTTCCATTTTAAGACTGCCTCAAACGTGGACCCTCTCGATATATCAAAGACTATAAACGCACCAACCGCTTCTTTGTAGTATACGCGGGTCATGTTGCCAAACCGCTCCTGCCCTAGAAATAAATACAATGCGAGGTTAGAAACCCCTAATTCAGACACAGTCTCTATTTAGATATAACGCCTCTGAGCCTAAGGATAATGCTGTAAATACTCATCTCCCAGTCCATAGCAACATAAACTGGTGAGATTAAGGACATACACGCAGAACTGAATCATAAAGCAGAAGTGCTGCTCATGTGGTCTGAGTACACAATTAACTAGTTTTTGTTTTGTGCATATAATAAATATGCTCCATAAGCATCAAGATGACAGTACTTACAGCTGCAGAGTCCATCATTTCCCCCTCCACTTCCCTTGGTCTAAGAGAGGAGAGGTACTAAAGGAAAAAAGAAAGCTGGGAGTAAAGCAGGAAGAGACAAGCATAGAAGAAAATGACGCTTGCAGGAACAAGATTAAGTGCAGTGGGTTATATGCTAGTCAAAAAGATTCGGACTGGACATGAGATAAAGGAGCTCACGTTCTTAACTCATCCTTCCCCCACAGCTCTAGCCTACACTGCTTTTGACTCAGTGTGCAACACTGTTCTCTAAGCAGGCAGATACATGCAAACCTACTATTTTAGAACAAAAAGTGGCATAATTGGTTGTTACTAAAAGAAGGATCAATTACAGAGTTCTTCAAATACTGTACTTTTAAAATAATTTAACATTTTAAATACTTCGGGAAAAATCGACTGCAGGCTACATTATATAGGACTTTGCAAAGCATTCACTTACTATCTGATATCATACCATTCTTTGATATAGGAAAGGCCCCTATCTTTATCTGACAGATTAAAAAAAACATGTAAAGAGCTACCTGACCAGGGTCACAGTAGCACTGACTAAAGAAGATAGGACTCGACACCCAGGACTTCTAACTCTAACACACCTGCAGAAATACGATGTCAGCCATTCTAGACTATCATGCAGTTGCTTTGAATTCTTTTTTTTTCTCGCTTTTTCCTCCCCCCCCCCCCCACTCCGGTTCAAGCCGTTGTTTCTCAGTCCAGTTGTGTAGGACACAGCTCCCTGGCCCATGCTGGCATTGGGCTGGTATTGGTATGAACCTTGGGCTCCCCCTGGCTGAGGCAGTTGGTTGCCAGCTCACGGTAGCTCACGCCAACCTCCAGCTGCTCACCACAGCCCAGCTCCAAAGAGAGCTGTTGTTCACAATCTTAGCTGTAGAGGTCGCAGCTCACGGGCCCATGTGGGAATCGAACTGGTGACCTCGGAGTTAGGAGCATGGCACTCCAACCACCTAAGCCACTGGGCCGGCCCCCTGCTTCGATTTCTAAAGCTTATACCTAGGGTTTCCAGGCAGGAATTCCCATCCATTCTCAGGAATTTTTGCTTTCCTGTTCCTGAATCCCGAGATATGAACTGTTTTCTGTGCTCCACGATGAAATAATTTCCACAAAGTGATGGCCAATATTACCAACCACCTGGGTTCAAGGAGCCGATTCTCTCGATTTCCCGACCAACTTTTCTTGGGATTCGGGAACAGAAAAACAAAAAAAAAATTCCTGAGAACGGGTGGGAATTCCCAGCCAGAAACCCTAGCGATAAATAGGAAAAATGTCTAAGAGATACACTGTGAGTAGTACGTTTATTTCCCATTGTGGGTATTGCCAGCTTCAAGGAGCCGATTTTCCCGATTTCCCGACCAACTTTTCTCAGGACTTGGAAATGGGAAAGCAGAAAAAATGCACGAGAATGGGCTGTAATTCCCGCCCAGAAACCCTACTTATACTTTCAGTCTGTCAAGTTACTGAGTAGAATGCTATGGAAAAATGAGTGGCGATCAATGTAAATCTAAGATTTATAACTCTTTGACCAATGATAAAAACACAATAGGACATTTTCCTATTAAAACACATGATGAAAAACACGCTTTATCTACATTTTACTGATAGTACCAAATGCAAAGCGACCCCAAATTACTATTTTTCTCCTCCAGATTCTCCTATGCCATCATACAATTATAGACATTGCTTAATGGAATAATGGAAGAATACAAGAGTCAGTCCGAACAATTTTTATGATTCCGGGATTCTACCTGCCACAAACACATACGTAAAATGCAGGAAATTCCTGCCATG
This sequence comes from Rhinolophus sinicus, assembly GCF_057876585.1. NCBI lineage: Eukaryota > Metazoa > Chordata > Mammalia > Chiroptera > Rhinolophidae > Rhinolophus > Rhinolophus sinicus. The sequence goes on from NC_142502.1 coordinate 17,515,906, forward strand.
ATGAATGCTCCCAGGTTATGTCCTGTGACAGGAGAGGACCAGGTAGAGCAGAAAGTCTGCAGCTATTAAATAAAAAAGACAGCTGCACAAATTTTGTTTTGTGGTGTGTGTGTGTGTGTGTGTGTGAGTTAAAGCTTATAGCAATATGGAAACTCAGCATAACCTGGGAGAGCTTCCTCTTACAATAGGTCTGCAGAAGTAGTTCAGACAGGGGCAAGAACTCTAATCAACACCACCTTCTTTGACCAGTGCTGTAGCCATTTCGTACTGGAGCAGGGAGGATCTGTGTTCACACTTCCCTGACAAAACACTTAAATGACAATCTTATAACTGGAAGACCATACCGCCTATCATCTAGACTGACCTCTCTAACTTTATAGATGAGAAAATAACGTCTCAGGGCAATTAAGTTATTCAAATTTCCTAGTGATTTGTTACTAATGTACTGCCTGATCTGTTAGCCAAATATTTTCTAGGGTATACACACTGCTCCCTATGTCCCCATGATTCCAAATAGATCCAAGGCAGCCCCCTCAGTCTACAAGTGACTCTCCTTCAGGACAGCACAGCCCTACTCCAGAAGTTAAGCCCCTGCTGTGTGGCCACTAGTGCTTTACCACAGATGAAAACACCCCCCGTTGAGTGCATGAATGACCCCAATACTAGGGACAGCCTTTTTCATCCCTATTGCTGGGGGCATATTGCCAGCATATTCCAAATGACCCTAAAATGTGTTATCCTTTAAAACGATGGGTTACTTCCTTCTCTAGAAGAGGGAACCTTTATTATAACTAGACATCTTGGCATTGAGATAGAAGAAAATGAACACAGTGCTAGTGATCTGGCTTCAAAGACATTTAAAGATGCACATCGTCTTACATACCCAGATGGATAAATCCCTAGGTCCCCACGTTGGCAAAAGGATTAAAATGCTTATCTAATATTTGGGAGTATTCAACACTAATACCTTTGAAAAAGCATTGAGACAACATAATGTATTTTCTAGAATACATATTCCAGTGAAGGAAAAGAAAACCACAAACTACATTGCCTTATCGCTTTATGTCTAATGCAAATTTTCACAAGAATAGTGTTTCCCCTCATAATTAAAATGAGAAGTACATCATTCTGAGTGGTTACTAGAAACACAGGACAGAGATGCTTTCTGTTTTGATTTTAATCACTGGTTTTTCTTTAGTTTGTTAATGTTTGTCTCAATATTTTATGTTCATGTTCCCATTTGATAAAAACAAGTATCTCTTAATGGTACTTGAAACTCAAAGTACAAATTTCACAACGACAAACAGATCAAAGCAATAGGACAGCGGGAGCTTAGTTTTCCAAGTACAAATGTTTACCTTTTCCCACCCACTGAGAATCACTGAGCTACCTATGGTATATTCTTGCTCAAGGTGACTGGATGAAAATGTACAGTTTCTAGTTAATGCATGTAAAGTCCTTGAAAAATTTTTCCTTAAATCTCATTGTGCATTTCGGAGATAAAGCTTCTAACAAGCTTGTGTGTTTGGCTGATAGATCAGGACCCAATCAAAATTAAAGTCTCGTCGTTGATTCTAAAAGGAAAATTATCTGGCCATTAGAAACTTTTATAGCTTGCTACAGGTAATAATGTGATACCATAATGTGTCTTGGGTTTTACATGTAAGAGGCTATAATTTGTAGCCACATAGGTTTTGGTATTTTTAGGCATCAAATTAATGACTCGCTGTACTACTTTATCGTGCTATTTTAAACCTGCCCCAGCATTACACTTTAACATGTAACGTGCTAGAATTACAGGCACTGGTAAAAATAAAACAATTTCTTACACTAAAGAACTACCATAATACGGACCATTAAAGCAATGTAACTAAGAACAGACGGGACTGCTACCTGCAGCATTCCCTTTACTCTACACTGGCTCTCACAACTTTCCATAAAACAAGTGGCTCTATTATCCTCAGTAAAAGTTTAGAAGATAATGCATCAACTTAGCATCATATAATTTAGATTTGATATGCACTAAATTTCATAGTTTAATATTGTGCTACTAAGAACGTAAAAGTAGTCCCATGACTTTACACAATTCCGTTCATTTCTCTGGTTTTCTTTTTTTATCATATGTAGGATGAGAGGGAAACAATAAAACAACGCAACCTTTGGAGTCAGAAATATCTGGATCCATGCCCTATCCCTGCAAGTCACAGGGATACAGACTTGGGAAAATCCCTTAACTTTCCCGAGTCTACTCATCTGTAAACTGGGAATAATTCCCATTTCTCCAGTTTATTGTCAGTATAAATGAGAATAAAAGTAAATTGAATAAGAGTGACTAGAAAACAGTTTTAATAAATTTTAACTATTATTATGTGACAGGGTCAGTGACCAAGTTTCCAACTCTGGGATTCTATGCTCACAGTTAGAAAAATATTTCCACTGGGAAAAATAAGCATGATAGGGAAAGACAGGCTAAGTTACTATTTAAACCATGCACACAGCATTGTTTATGCACATACTACCAGCTTTTGAGGTTGAGATTAAACCTGTATGTCAAGCAAGAGTAACAAAACTGAATACAGAAAAAAATAGGACAAAGCCTAAACGGAAAATAAACTGATTTTGAGACGGTAGCAGTAGTGTCACTAAGTAATCCTCAAAATGACCTATTTCCAGATACATGCCAATTCAGACTCTGGATTTTTTTGTTGTTGTTATCTTCAGACGACTAGGCTTTTGTGGTATTTAGTCACTGTGCAGGGTTCGTCCTATCCAACTATTTACATCTTCTGTAGTGACTATAAAAGGAACAGCTGACTTTAATCAATTTAAAGTAAAGGGTGAAGTAAAAATATGTTTCTGATTTGTGTTTTAGAAGTTTAAGATATGGGCTTTTTCCTTAAACTTACTTACTCAAGTGCAAGAAATATATCTCCTCTGCCCTGTAAATCCTCTTGTCCCCATATTCTACTCAGATTGGGGCTTTTGAGAGAGCCACACTGATAAGGAGGAAGCAATATGAACATGAGAAGGGAACTTGAGGGTCATGGGAGGTAAGTGTGAGGAAGCAGAGAGAGCAGGGTGGCTTGTTACTTCACATGGAGAACTCTGGAGTGCAGTGAGAGGGTGGGTCTCCTGGCAGGGTGCAGCAAAGCCAATGACAGAACTGTCCTCAGCTTTAGTATAATTCAGATCACACACGGAGTTTGGTAAATTGCACATTTCCAGGCCCCAGCTCTAGGAATTCTGATTTGGTAAGTATGGAGTATTGCTAGTTGCCTACTGCAATATCCCTCTGCAAAATTTTATTTGGGGAAGCAATGTATCCAATTAAACAAGGAAAAAAGCCTTAGATTTTCTAATTGCCCTTGCTGTGCATTTGATTGGACCATAAAGACACATAACGTGGCCAAGGAATAGCTGAGTGGTGAAATGTCAGTTTAAGTCCATGAAAACTTTCCAGTTCTGTTCACCAGCCTTGGACGGCCCAAACACAGACTGACTGGTGAGAAAATTAATTTATCTCTTGTTAAATCAAGAGGTAGGGTGATGTCTGCCAGATGAAACCAAGTCTATTGTCACAGTTGATGCTAAAGAAGCTGCATTTTAAACTCGTTTGAGTCTGATCTGATAGAGGAGGCGCCATATTATCATACTATATATATGTACATATATATATATATATATATGTACATATATGCGTGTGTGTATATATATATATATGTATATATATGTATATATATATATATATATAGCTTAATTTCAAGAAGCAATAAAAAAATCAATGCAGAAGATACTTAAGGAAAGTATCTGGAGAGAAGTAAATGTAAGGAATGGGGAAGAAGAGAATGTAAGGTCCTCTGTCACTTAGAAAGACCAACAGAGATCCTTAAACTAAACCCCTGCTATCCATTTATCTTATGTGGTTCGTCTCTCAAAAGAAGAGTAAAGAAATTATAGGTTCCTAGCCTTCTTGATTGCAAAAAGCCAAAAAGCTGTTTTGAAAACATAATTGAATAGAATTCTAAAGCACCTTTTTCTTGAACTTTTATTTCACCCTCCAGAAATCTCCCCACATGTATATGTCTACACTTTTGTTCACCATCCAAGAGAAGATCTCTATAATCATAACGCAACTTCCATTTACCCTCTTAGCCCACTCTGTTACTTAAGTGTTGATTAAGTGTGAAAGCCTCACTATTTTAAGAATATGCTATTCTTGGGCTACAAATCTAAGGCTTTCAAAGTTTTCTTCTTTGGAAGCACACTCAATTTATTTTAATAAATGCCTAGAAACACGGATTAATCATGTTTTTATTCTCTATATTTTATGATGCTTTGACATCCTGGGGCCTTGTGGACAGAGGAGGTACCACCCTTCCTAGGGTTAGTAGTACTTTCCTAGAGGGTTAGCTAGTGCTTTCCTAGAGATAACAAACAACTTGCTGAGAGCACGTCTTTGATATGCAAACTACTCAACCCAGAGTCCATATCCTCCATCTGCCTGTCTCCTTTTTCCAGGATTCTGCAGTCCAGGACACTATCCTCCATCGTAACTTACCCACTGGCCAGGTACTAGAACCTATGGAGGGACCACCCCTAGAGCCCAGAGCTCACCGAAATCTTTCGAACCATCAAATCCTAAGCTTGTTCAGCTTGCCTGTGCTGCCTTGCCCATTCTTTCCTGCAAAAACCACAAAAAAGGCTCTAGCCAAGGCTTTGGCCTCATCCCTTCTGCCTCCTGAGTGACCCTGGTGCTTCCCCAGGGGTTCTGCATGGTGTGGCATGCTGCCTCCTGATGGAACTATGACAAACAATTTTTTCAATGGCGATCATCTCCTAATGTGCTGGCCTCATCATCCCTCATCATAAAAACAAAATCCTGGGTAAATTTTAAAGTAGAATTAAGAATCACTGAAATTTCCATATCAAAAGCTTAAGAAAATTGGAAGGTTATGTGTATGATGGATAAAAAATGTCTCCTAAAATATATTTTAAAGTAACACTGCATCTCTGGAATAACGCATGGCTTATAGGTTTAATCAGTGAGGTTACAGAGTATACAGCAGGCAAGCATCTATAATTATTACCTTGCTCTTCCTGCGAGTGCACTTCATCTACATAACGATTAAACAGCTTTGTTATCTGAAATCCACCATTTCAAACAGTCTCTCAAAATTCACCAAAAAAAAGATAAAAAAAAAGGTGGAGCCAATCAAAAAGCTTCTACCTCATTATACTCTGCTTCATAATTAAGAGAAGTATAGTAACTGGAAATTTTAGATTGGTAACACAAAGAGCTGGTAATTACTACAATGGGTATAAAACGAGCCATATGTTCTAATGTAATCAGAACATTTGCAAATTCAGACAAGGGTTTATACTACTGTTTGACACCAGTGAACCAAAACTCCACTACACTGTTCAAAACACTGTTTTCATATCTCAGCGTCATGAGACCTGTCTCTGTACAGTGCCTGTTTTCTTGGTCAAGTTACTACATCTGACTGTATTTAGAATCTCTATGGAATCTCTAAAAAGCGTATAATTCAGTTCAACTGGTAGAATGGTTAGACAGATGGTTGGGAGTGAAGTCAAGTTTTAGTACTTTTTATCATTATCACAGAATTTCCATATGTAGTAACACAAATATGCTGTTATGCTGACCATCCTGCCTGGCCAATTGTGAATGTACATTCCAGACTGGGGCACACAGGTGTCTCAGGACTATGAATTAAAGATTGAAAGATGTTAAATGGGACAGTAGGCTTTGCTTGCAGTTAGGCAAAGCAAATGAGTGTGAATAAGACAGAGGACGGCAAGACTGTACAAGAGGCATATGTAATCAAATTTTTAAAATTCCTGTAAATGAGTTATTAAGTAATTGGCCCCCAATAGGCCCCAGGAAAGTTACTGTAGTATTCATTGTTTAAGGCAGAGACTACACATAACTACAGACTAATTCCTCAATTAGAAGCACTGCTTCTTCCTCTTTAGAAGACACTTGAATATTAATAATTCCTGACTGATAGATACTTTGAAGGTCAAGAAAGCATTAGAGCAATAGTCCAGATTCTTGCTCATAAAGGGTTATAGGAGAGGTATAAAAGATGACAAAAAGAGACCACTAGGTATAGTAATTGGCAATATGCAAGACGGAACAGGAAACACAGCATCAACATTCTAATTTAGGATAGGAATCAAAAGAAAAAAAGTGAACGTAATGTGGTTTATATAATTGATGTCTTCCAAGCACACATTTTATGCTTTGGTAAATATTGTTTACATGAATTTCAGAGTAGGTTGTTTCTGATTTGTTTTATGGTCCAAAGGAGTATTACTCAGATTTTTATAAAGAAATTTTGATCCTAAAGAGTGAAGGGTAGCAGAATAGGCCATCCCAAAAAATGCCACTTGGCATAAAGATTATTTGGAACTAAAGGCCTCTTTTTGTTCAACCAAGTATAAAAGCATTTAGGTTTTGCCACTTGGGTCTTCATTTACTTATGAGGGCGCTTGTGTCATGTAAAACTTAAATAAATTTCTGCTCTTAATCTGTTTTACATCAATTTAATTCTCAGGTCCAAAAGAAAAGTATAAGAGGGTAGAGATAAAATTTTGCCTCCCTTACAAAAGCAACCACTTCAACAAACACATGAAGATACAATAAGAAAGTATTCCTAAGGCCTGTACCCAAGAGACACTATGGTTCTTAATTTGAAGAGTTTAGCTTAAATGATTGGCCATATCTGCAGAAAACATTTGGACCATTCCTGCCTGTCATACTTGCCAAAGCTTTCAAGTATACAGACTTGACAATTTCTTTCCCATCTCTAAAGGAACAGGAAAACTAGCAAGAACAGGACACCTTAAGTTAATCCTCTCAAGTGGCCAACTCTACCTACTGTTTTGCAATCAAGAAATATTTCTATCCTTTGAGAATTAAGTATGATTCAGCTTTGTTACTACATAAGGCAAATATGTTTAGCCACAGGGAACTTTGTGGAATGGTCTCCAGTTTGCCTTCATTACATCATTACTACTTAATTCAAAGGGTATGAGCTAGGATTCACTAGTAGCTCTAACACCCAAACCAAACACAGTTAATAATATAGCTCTCTAAACCTTAAGTCAAAGCCAGGTTATTTTTGTCTCCGTTTCCTTATATATTAAGATTCCATCACTGAAAACCTATTTATAAAATGAGTCTAATAATTTCCAATTACCTCCCAAGTTTACCTCTAATCTTGTTAAATGATGGTGTTAATTGCTGGTGTGTATGTGCTAAATGGTATCTAACACTTTTGCAGATCTTAAAGGTCTGCTTTCCTTGCTGGCAAAGCTCAAGCTTTGAATTTAAGCAAAAGTACAAGGATATTCCACGTAGGCCTATATTCCCCAGAGTCCACTAAAGACTAAGTGCCCTTCCAGGCTGCATAGATCTATTCAAGGTGATACCAGGAAGAAAATTCTTTGTCATGCTTTTGCTTTCCCAAGTCTCCAATTGTCAGGATTTTTCCTTGAAGCTTAAAAACACAACTGTGCCATAAAAATCTTTTCTTTACCCGCAGTAGGACCCAATCATAATGGAATAGTTAAACAGCACATTTTACATGAAGACTAAGGCAAAGTCAACAGCCCTCCTAGGCGGGGTTTAAAATTACCTTCATGGACACCCACATCTACACTGAAGATTCCTGGATAATGATTATCACATGGTAAGGCAAACTTTAGAGTCCATGAGTTTGACAACAAGCAATACTACTGTTCATAAGTGTTCTATGAAATAGCAGGAAGTGTTTCGAAAGAAGCCTCTGGCTTCAAAAGATGACTTTTCTAACGAACTTTTAGTTTTCTGTAACAAAAAAAAAAAAGATAAAAGCTGAGCCCAAGGCTGACTATCCCACTTTCTCTGAGGGACAGTTGTACATAAATTTCTTCTCATATCTGAGGCAGAGAAGTCTGTCCTTATAATAAATGAAGGCATACATTATAATTCTTCAGTACCTTCTCCTATGTAATAAGCTGTGAATGAAAGAGCAGTACCTAGCGCAGACCTGTGTGCCCACCCCACTCTGCTACCAGCTGGGCTTGGGTTTATGCACCTGTAGGATGAAGGATGTTCTCTCCAACCCTGCTCTATTGCAGCCTGGGTTCTTACCACTCATAACGATTGAACAGGGTAACTTCTGGTTAAATTTTCCAAAAGTTAACATCTTTTTAAATACCCACATCCCACCCACCACACCAGCCAGAGTTCAAGTTTTCATAAATTACTGCAAGGATAATATGTACCCCCTCAAAGAGGGGTATTATGCACCAAAATGACAACTGAAAGCAAATGCTAGGAAAACATATGGGCGTGGGGTAGAGGGAGCAGCAGCGGGGCTAGGTGTTGGGTTAGGGAGGGAAAAAAAGAGCATACGGTTTCCAAATCTTCACGTGGGTGACCTGACATAGGAATGCGAGCATGGTGTATGAAGAATGGGACTTCACTCACAAAGAGGGGCCTCAGATCCAATGTGGGTGATGAAAAACGTTCCCAAAAGGAACCTGGTTTCTAGTCTTGGTTGTCTCACTAACTAGAAATGTCACTTTGGGTAAGTCATCCAACCAGTCTGAACTTCAGTTCTTACCTGTTAACTGTTAAAGCTGAATCTGAGGCGTTGGCCCTCTCCCTCTGTGGGGAGTCTTTCTGCTGTATTATAAACTTGTCAATATTCGGAGTTAAAACTTCTGGAAACGCCCTATGGCTTTGTCCCCTCTGGTTAGGTGAGAGAGCGGGCCTCCTTTGCATCTCTTAAAAATAAGAGGGCTTTCCGAAGACTTAGCGGAGGCATCAGGGCAGGGTTATTTATTTATTTATCTTGTCCTGCTTTTAAATTCTTCAACTACTACTGCCCGCTCCATAGTTCTAATCCCACAGGAGTCCACCCGACTATGTCCCTTTTAAGTCTCTTTCTTTTAAACGTACACAGGCGAGTCCAGGCTGAGGACAGAGAAAGGAGGAGACGAGAGGAGCCGAGTGGCCCCTGGCACCCGAGGTTGGGAAACGGCGGACGCCCCTTCCCTGGGGCCGCCGCCCGCCTGCCGGCCGCGGGGTCCGCACGTGTCCGCGCCTGGGCCACCCTCTTACCCGCGATGTCCCACAGCTGCAGGCGCACCAGCGTCCCGCTGTCCCAGTTGAGGACCTTGAGGGCAAAGTCCACCCCGATGGTGGCCCGGTAGTGCTGGGAGAAGAGCTGGTGCACGTAGCGCTTGATGATGCTGGTCTTGCCCACGCCGAGTTCGCCGATGACCAGCACCTTGAAAAGGTATTCGCGGGTCTCGGGCACGGCGGCGGCGGCCGCCCCCCAGCCGGGGTCCCCGGCTCCGCCGCCCGCCATGAGCGCCCCGGTCACGCTCGAGCCGGCTGCTCTCGGACAAGGTACCGCCCCGCGCCGGGCCCCCGCGGGCGGCCCAAACTTCCCCGAGGCCGCGCCCGCGACACCGCCTGATCGGTCACAGGACCCGGAACCCGTCGCCGCTCGCAGCCCGTGCGGGGCGGGGAAAGGGCCAGGGACTGCCTGGCGGGGGAGGTCGGGCGAGGAGGCCGCCCCACCGCCGCCCGCGCTCCCGGCAGGCCCCGCCACGACGCCCGGCACTTCCTCCCGCGGGGCGGCGCCGGCTGGCGGGGCGGCGCGGAGCCGGGTCGCCCTCTAGTGGTGGCCCCGGGGAGCGGAGTATTCCCAAGCTCAGAGGGAGCCAGCCAGGGGCCCGGGGGAGCCCAGGAGGTTCAAGGTCAGCCTGAAAAAGTGCTGAGGCTCAGGAGCCCGCTCTGAAAGCCCTGGTCAGAGCGCAGGTCGTCGGGGAGCCGGCGCGGGCCTGAAAATAAACTCTGGCTCTGCCCTGATTAACACCTGGAGAGCATTGCCTTAGATTTATCTCTAGAGCCCACTTTAGAAGAGGTGGAAAGGAATGGCAAAATGACTCTGAATTTGATAAAGGACTGACAACGCTTTAGTGTTTAAATGAGGGAGTGAGTCTGAAGAAGACAAAGAGTCTAATACAATCTAGTGTTACTTTTCTAACAAACACCAACGCCTTTTTAAACCTTCAGCTGTTTGCGGCTCTCAGGTAAATCCTAGGAATTGATTGGCAAGTAATAGGTAGCACTGAGGACTTTTCGTTTCTAAAGAAGAAAGCCTTACCTTGCTTGCTGTGTTTATAAAATCAGGGCATGCCCTCCCCCATAATATTTAGAAACACCTGGAGCTAATATCCTCTGGTAGCTTCTTTAAATAAACTAAAATGACTGCTTACCCTGCTAGCCTCACTCTGTCAATCACTGCAAAATGTTTTTCAGAGGTTCGGAGGAGTTTTAAAATTTAGAAGTCAAGGTGGCAGTGAAACCTATATTAGAATAGCTATTGAAATATCATGGATGTCTCTCTAAAGAAGTTTTATGGCCAACCAGCATATGGCTTTTATGTTCACCCAACGAGAGAGCCCTTCCAATACATCTCCAGCTCGCGGGAAGAGGAAATCCAGCAGTCATTGCCATTAATGTAGCATATTGTTCCACACATACATATGACCATGGATTTTTATGGGTTTCTTCTCTAACCTACCTAGGTTACCACCGACATTAGAAAGAGAATTGTGCTGAAAAAAAAATCGTATGTGGTAAGTGATGTAAAATCAGAAATGGCCACTACTAAAGGCTTGGATCCATTGCTTCTCTGAGTATTAAGGGTTTGTTAAAACAGATTACTAACACCACTCCTACAGGAGTTCTGATTCAGTAGATGGATGGACGCGGATAATTTGCATTTCAAACAAGTTCCCAGGTAATGCTGATGCTCGCATGGGTTCAAGGAGCACAGTGGTTTGGATCAGTGCTTGCTTCTCAAACTTAGACGTTTATATGAATCATCTAGAATCTTGTAAAATCGCAGATTCTGGTTCTCATATCTGAGATTCTGAATTTCAAGTAAGCCCCCAGGTGACGTGAATGCTGTTAGCAGGCCAAACTTTTGTTACCAAGTGTTTAGATTAAAATTCAGTAGTTCCCACATTTCTTTCCTGTCACCTCCCCTTTCCTCTACCGTGTTTCCTTTATTTCCCAAATAAACTACGTGACTGTGGGGACAGAGTCCCAGAGAGCAGTTTCCAAGCTGTTGGCCTCATGTGGAAAGGTGCTGGCTCGGTTATTAGATGGCTGTCAGCTGTGATCACATGGCCATCTGCTGTGGCCGGGTGGCCATCAGCTGTTACCGGTTAGCCATTAGCCACTAATGTAACTGCCGTGGCTACGCTAGGGGATTGTTGGTGGGTTGATTGGCAGAGAAGTGGATGTTGGGTTGCAGATCGTGTGGTTCCTGCTTCCTGTGTCTCCAACCCAGCTGTGAGCAAGACTATAGTGGTATCACTCCCCTATCTATGGCTCCGTTGGTGTTCCTTTTTGGCCTCACCATATCCTGTGTTCTTGTGCTGGGAGTGGGAGCTGAGACCTTGCATTACAATGACACATTACTTTTGTGTCAGTTTTTGAAGAAATCCAAACTGAGGCATATGGTATGCATAATTCAAATATGAAATAAACAATACATGCATGAACATGTACTTAATGAGAACCTCAGTATTTCATAGGGATCTTGTTTTTCCCTGTAAATAGTAATGTCTCATTTCACTTTTCTTCTTTATGTCCTTATTCTGAAGTCTTCCCCGAATTCTCAAAAACACCTATAAAATCTCTCATAAGACAGTCAAGTACATCAGGTAAATTATTAGCTCGATTATTTCTTATGAAGATATTCCTCCTAGGGCTGGTCGTTGTCTTTCTGAAATTTGGACTGAAAGCTCTTAGGCTGGCTGCACAGCTGTTGTTCTGGAACTTCCCTTTGCCATAATTGTGGATTTTTTCTTCACTTCTCTAATATATTGGAGCTCTGACTTCTTGGATCCCATATCTACCTCATCTTATTGGAGTGTATTCTTTAATAACTTTCTGAGAAAACGTGCTTTTAAAGTATTTTTGAGTCCTTACATGCTTGAAAATACTATGACTATCCTCACATTTGATTTAATGTTTGAATAGTTACATAGTTATAGATTAGAATTTTTACCCTTTCAATTTTAATTTCAAAAGCATTTATTTATTGAATTCTTGCTTTCAGCACTGCTGTATTCAGTCCAGTGTCATTATGATTGACATGTTTTCATATGTAATCTGTTTATTGAGTCTGAAAGTTTTTATCCTTCTTTTTTATCCCTGATATTCTGAAATTTTGTAAGATCTGCCTTTGTGTGGATCTTTTTGTATTCCTTGGGCCCTTTGATATGGAAATTTGTATCACTCAGTTCTGGTCATTTTTCTTGTATTATTTCTTTTCTGTATTCTCCCACTTAATTTTCCTGGTTCTCTCTTTGTGAAACTTCTATTTGGTTGTTTAGAATTTTATATTGAGTCTCTTTTTGTATTAACTTTTATATATTTTTGTCTTTTATGAGTCAGTTATTACTACAATAATGCTACACAACAAACATCTCAAGAGCTCAGTGTTACAGAAAAACAAGCATTTATTTTCTTGCTCACCAGTCTGTAGTTGGCTGGGGCTCTGCAAGGTTTGGCTGGACCTGGCAGATCAGAGTCATCTGTACCATGTATTTCACATCTTCCTTGGACCAGGAGCTTCTCAAATGACAGGTGTTCAAGAAAGCAATAGAAACTTGTGTGCCTCTTAAGACTTTGCTTTGGAAACAATGCACTGTCATTTCTACACAAATTCTTTTGGCCTTGTATTTCTAACCCAACATCAATGGAGTGAGAAAATATCCTCTACTCTATGGGGAAAAAGAGAAAAATATTTTCTGAAAAATAACCCAATTTATTACACTTATATTATTTTTCATTTTTGTTTGGGAGGTTTCTTCTTTCTGAAAGATTTCTTGTTGATTATTTATTGCAGTCATAGTTTTTATTTCTAATAACATTTCTTTGTTCTTTGTTCTTTTTTTCTAAAAGCACCATTTCCTCTTAAACAACAAAAGGTATTATATTTACCTGAACAATTGCTTATTCTCTCTCTTAATGTTTTTTCTACTTTCTAATGTTCTCTTGGAGTTTTTTTTTCTTTATTATGTCTCTAGCGTACATACTAACGGCTATATTTAAATGTCTAACGATACTTCATTGATTCAAGAGTGAGACACATTCATTAAATGGAGTTCTGTGAGCATGGGTGGGGATTATTGACAAATGGGTTGCACTGTAGAATAATGGGATGGGAGACCCAGCTAGGTGTCTTGTTGCTCTCCTCATGTCAATATCTATAGAGCTTTTATCTTTGGCTGCTTAAGTTTCCCAGAAAGTAATTTTCCAGTCTCCTCTCGGAGAGCTATAAGCCTGGTTGCGAGGTAGAGAGCATGGAAGACTCAATGTCCAGCAGGCAGTCGTTCACCCACGCCCCCTCTTTTCAAGATGGCAGTCAGTCCTTCATTATACCGTGCTTGGTATCCTCTCCAGTGTAATTTCTCCTAATAATAGACCTTATGTATTCTATAGGCATGAAGTTGGGTAGTAAACTGTTGTACAGGATTGCAGAGAGGATCCCATCAAACAATTGAATTTCAAAATGAAAATAATCTCACTTTCAAGTTCAGAGTCTACCTTAGAACTCTACCATTGCCTTCAAGGAACCTCTATCTCCAGTATCTGAGTTTTTCCAGATTTACAGATTCCAGATTTATGAACTATGTTGTTTCTTGTAGGCTTCTCCCTTGCAAGTGCCTAGGTATCGACATTATCATCTGTGTTATGTTAGTTACCTCTCTTTGTATGCTTTCCATCTTCAAAATATTTGTAGCTATTTCTCATTCCCCATTGTCTCCTTTCTTGGTCTATTTCATCTTTTGGGTTTTTAAACTTTTAAAATTCATCTGTTGTCATATTACTGGAAATTTAGGAGCAAATAGAAATAAACAAATGTGTTCCATTTGCCATGTTTAACCAGAATTCAGAATGCTGTTTCCAAAATTTAAATCCAATTATTTGTCAACCTTATTTTAAAACCATCAGGGGCTATTCCAAAAACTCAATTTGAAGTCTACACTTTGTAAGATGTCACTTATAGCTTCTCAGCAATCCCACTCTCACTCATACGATCTCTACTGCTTATTACTGAATCGTCCTGTTTTCCTAAGATGCTGTGCTTTCTTTTAGTTTGGGTGTTTGTTCTGAATTCCCCCTTTCCTCTCTCTTCCTTTGTCTAGCTTTTAGTAGTCTTCAGTTCTCCACTTAAACATCACCAGCTCTTTCCACTTCCTCCAAGCTTAGGATGGATGCTCGTTTTTTTCCCTTTCAATATCATCCTGTGTTGCGTTAGTCACTTTGGCACTGCTTTAGCGTACATTTAGTACTATGTATCCCACTCTGCATTATGAGGACTAAGCAGAGACTTGGTCTTCTTCATTATAAAAAATACTGAGTGTCTACGAGGTGTGATCAAAAGATATGATGAATGTTTAAATTAAAAATTTATTATAGTGAAAGACACATTGCCATTAATCCCCCTCAAATTACTCCCCCTCACTTGGAACGCACTTATCCCAATGTTCTCACTTTCTGAAGCAGCTCTGGAAGTCCTCTTTCGTGAGTATCTTTACTTCATCTTCCATCATGACAACACTCCATGTCACACATCGCTTCTGGAATATGGCACTTTCTGTCAAATAAAAACATTATGGCGTGTCCTCACCCACCATCACTGAATCTGGCATCGTGTGACTTCTGGCTCTTCCCCAAAGACAAAATGACCATGAAATATAAATGTTTTGAATTGATTCAGGACATCAAGGCAGCCATGACAGTGCAACTAAAGACACTCACGAAAGAGGACCTCCAGAACAGCTTCAGAAAGTGACAAAAACAATAGGGTAAGTGTGTTTGAAGTGAGGGGGAGTATCCTGAGAGGGATTAATGGCAATGTGTCTTTTACCGTAATATTTCTTTTAATTTAAACATTCACTGTATTTTTTGATCACAGGTACTCATTAAAAATTTGGTGAGTAAATATTGAATGAGCACTGTATTCCAGTGACCAAGATCACATCTTAGCTTTATTCATGGACCAAATTTGTGATCTTTGAATAGATAAAGAGCATGTGATTTAGAGGAAATAGTGAGGTCAATTTCTGACCCTGCCATTTCTTATATGACGTTACATCACAACCTTTCCAATCGCCATTTTCTCAACTTTAAATGGAGTTAAAATGTACGCTGTGTTGTCTTCACAAAGTGATATGTACATAATATTCATAAATATGCAGTACATTTTATAAATGTATAAATATGTTTAAAAATCCATCTTACTTTAAGAAGCTATTGAATAGCTAGTACTGTGTTCCCTGACAAATTCTTTGCAGTGCATGTATGTGTGTTTTGTAGGCGTGTGTTTAAGTAATCAGCCTCTCATTTTTCTTGTGTCTATACTGATACAATATGATTAAGAACAAAAGCACAAAATGCCCCTATTATTCATATAATTTTGAGTAATTATAAATGTATTAAATATTTTAAATGTATCAGAAAATTAAAGTTTGCAATATTTCCCCATAGGTTATATATTCCTATTTAACTATTATAATTTCAATTATATGTTCATTTGATATAATTTTCAACAGTTAATGTAGAACACTTTGGTAAAGTATAAATGAAATTCTATCCTGTTTGGACAATTCTATTTATTGCCTTCCATTTCTATATTGTGCAGGATAATCTAATATTCATGAGATCATAGAGCCAAATACAATTATAAGCTCTTCTCAGTTCATAGGAGATTGGATTTTATATTGCAGACTTCATGTGGTGACCCCAAAATTGTCTCTTTTAACTATTTCTTTACAAATCTAGTTGGTACAATCTTCCAGAGGATGTACAGTTATCAAATTTATGACTGATTCTCATTAGGGAGACCACCTCAGGGATGATGTAGATGCCTGATCCCTGCACTGTACACCTGAAGCTGAAATTGGACAATAATAAATGTCAACTATAATTATAGTTACCAGAAGTGGAGTATAGCATTAAGAATAGAGACAGTGGAAATGTAATGGCTGTGTGCGATGTCAGAGGGATAGTGGATGGGGGGAGGGGGTTTGTCATTTGTCATTGTGTGGGGGATGTAAATGATAAATGTCTAACTATTACATTGTTTTGTGCACTGAAACTAATAAAAAAGAGAAAAGAACAAAAAAAAACAAAAAAAAATTTATGACTGACTGATTCTTGTATTGAATTGAATAACTTCTTTGAATCCACCAAAGACCATTTTTGAATCAATTTATCTACTTTTTTAGCTGCAATATAATTTTCATGTCTAAACGAGTCATTGCAATGTTTATTAAATTGCCCGGAAATTTTAAAAGGGAATGGAAAGAATATTTAACAAATGCCTCTTTTCTCTGAACCATTCAAGAACATCATTTGAGAAGATATGAATATTTACACAACTTGAGATTCTGGTGTTTACGTGGGAATGTCATCATGGCTTGATGGAGACCTTTATGAGATATGGCTTGGAAGGCCCATTTTTGCATAGATTATGTCATGTTTTTAAACTCTTAATTTTATCTGTTTTAAATATATTTTGAAATATTCAGTTGGTGAAGCATATAGTGTCTTTCGGAATAGCAGCTGCTTGTCTAGTTGATGTATATAGCACTTTGAAGAAATTATGTGTGATACTAGTTCAGAGTCACTGTAGATGATGTAAGTTCACCTCATTTGATCACTGGCTCTGTGGCAAATAATATTTTAAGCCCTATACATGTATAATACATTTAACTGAATAGCCCTATAATATGAGTACTTTAATTTTCCATAT